>NC_139042.1:179928235-179933235 GCF_965140915.1 Aythya marila | reverse complement strand
AGAGTTACTTTGGGTAGAGCTATGCTCTTGTACTCCTTTGTCCAGCAGACAAGCATTGGGTCAGAAGGGGCAGAAAGAAAAGGGGTCCTGACCCCATTTCAAGAAGAGAAGACAGCTTGGATCCAGTCTCTGCTCCAGGGACTGCATTTTTCATTCATGATGAATGGCATTAGGGTCTTAGTTCAAGCAAAATACTGTAGACAATGCTGATGTTAGATAATTATTGCATAATTTATAATGTAAAAATCTTAAAGTAAAAAAAAAAAAAAGTTTGTTCATGAATATCAACAAATTTCATGCAAGAAATATACAGCTTTAAGCCACAATCATTAAGGCAAGTGTTTTCATTTTAGCTTAGATTAATAGTTATATTGGGTTTATATGACATCATATTTTCTCTTTCCCCCTTCTCAAAGGAAAGGAAGTGGGAGTGAGAGAGAAATGTTGTGGAGTTTAATTGGACACTGGTGTGAAACCACCACAGTCCCTTTTGGTGCCCAGTGTGGGCTTGAGAAATTAAAGATAAGGATGATAACTGGGAGAAGTAATGGGCAAAACACAGACTGGACATGGTCTGTAATAGTTGTGAAGAATTTATGATGTAAAAATTGTGAAGACTATGTGTTGCCATAATGTTGTGAAGTGATGAGGGGTAGAATGTATGTAAATTGTACGTATTGTTGATGTTGTGATGATGTTATGTTGATTTTGGTACAGGGAATTTTTATTTTTTAAATGTATGTGAAGATTGTGATGAATGTGATAAAATTATATTTTAATGATAATTCTTAAATATGCTTTTCACAGAAGCATGGGGTAAAATGTATTGGGTTTATGTGGCACAGTATTGGTAGTAGAGGGGCTGCAGGGGTGGCCTCTGTGAGCACAGGCCAGCAGCTGCCCCATGTCACATCTGAGCCAGCTCCAGATGGCTCCAAAAAGGGCCCACTACTGGCCAGAGCTGAGCCAGTGAGCGACGCTGGGTGGGCCTCTGGGAGAGAGGATTGAAGAAAGTGGAAAGCAACTGCTGTGCAACAGCAGCTGGAAAAGAGAAGTGAGAAAATGTGAGAGAACCAGCCCTGCAGACAGCACAGTCAATGCAGCAGGAGGGCAGGAGGTGCTCCAGGCACGCAGCAGCAGTTCCCCTGCGGCCTGTGGAGCGGCCCCTGGTGGAGCAGGCTGTCCCCCTGCAGCCCATGGGTCCCACATGGAGCAGATCTCCACGCTGCAGCCCCCCCATGGGTGGAGGAGCCCCCGGTGGAGCAGGTGGCTGTGGCCTGGAGGAGGCTGCGGCCCATGGAGAGCCCCTGCAGGAGCAGGCCCCGGGCCAGAGCTGCAGCCCGTGGAGAGGAGCCCACGCAGGAGCAGGGGGTCTGGGGGATGCTGATGCCCGTGGGGGACCTGTGCTGGAGCAGTTTGCTCCTGGGGGATGGACCCTGTGGTGTGGAGCCATGTGGGAGCAGTGCTTGAGAAGCTGCTGCCTGTGAGCTGCTCTGGGGAGGGGAGGTAGAAAATGTGGGGAGAGGGGGAGGAATGTGGGATTAGTTTGCTTTTAGTTTCTCACTGCTCTAGTCTGTTAGTAATAGGCAATAAATTATATTAATCTCCCTATGTTGAGTCTGTTTTGCCCATGAAAGTAATTGGTGAGCAATCTCCCTGTTCTTATCTCAACCCTTGAGCCCTTTCCATCGTATTTTCTCTCCCATTGTCCTTTGAGGAGGGGGGGTGAGAGAGCGGTTGTGGTGGAGTTTAGCTGCCCACCAGGGTGAAGTCACCACAATTCTAAATATGTAATGGGATAATACATCTGTGCAACAAACCTGTATTTCTAACTGCTGAACCACTTGCATTTGCACCCGACACTGAGCAGTGCTTCTGTCATCCAATGCATGTTCATTGTTAAGGTGCCTGGAGAAGAAAGAGAACACTAATAAAACAGTGTTAAGACAAGGAAAATTTCTTTATGAGTCCATTTTTCTCTCCTGTGCATATGGCTTCCATTAGTTTCAATGGGAGTTATGTGAAAAGATTTAGTTAGAACATGCCTTAGATACAATACAAAGTAACAAAATTGATTATTTCATTTAGTTCCACAAACTTTCTCAATGATGAATGCCAGATGCCCAGTTCCTATCTCCCAGACCACAGAAGCCATCTAAAAGCCAATGTAACTGTTTGTCAGTATTTGGTAGAGTCACTGAGCTGATTTCCACTCCCTGTCAGTGGTGTAGATGATCAGACAACCACCTTGTAAATGATTCTTCAAAAGATATAATTGTTTTTTAGGCTGCTTGAACTACTGTAAATTGATGTAGACTTTGTTTAGATTTCTCCATCTGTTCTTCTTTAATCATTAAAGTGAAAGCACCAACAGAATGTCCTTTCCCCCTTCCTAAAACAGAGCTAGGCATTACTGAAAACACAGGGGAACAATCTGAGGAAGAGGGTGCAAAGTAAAGGCACCAGGAGGAATAACTACACACCTTACACACAGAGCAAGCCTCCTGGGAGAGATCCAATCTACACAATCATGCCATCTTAGCAAAACAAGCAATCCACGCTGCAACCAGGAAGGAGAACCACAGTGGGTGAGTACATGTACCTAAAGTGCAGACCAGACCCAAATGTCTGTGTCTCATATGATTCAATGGTGTCACCTTTACAGAGCTCATTTAGTGCTGTTTATTTGGGTTTTGTTTTGTTTTGCTTGAAGGACAGTGATTTCTGTTTTTTCTTTTTCTTCTGTGATCAAAGAAAGCCCTTTTGGAGCTTTTGGAATGGTTTTGCTGCGCTATTGAGAAGAAAACTTAAGTATTAGGCTAAAGAAGGAATGGGAGCAAAGGAGCATTGTCTTTGAATGTGGATTTACTGGCTACTCCCCCTGTTTGCAAGAGTTTTGTAGGTACTATCATAGAGTCACAGATGATCTCACAGCTGCGTGATCTATTATAGAGGAAAGATATCTCTCCCCCTTTTCTTTTTTAGCAGAATTATTCAGGGAACTATGCAGTTATTTGATTATTGATCTATGTAAATAACGTGCTTTTCGGTAACAGGGTAAAAATAAGGGGGGACAGCATCCTAATTTTAGTATGATTTGTATCTTTAATTTAAATCATGACATCACAATTTACGTCACAATGATAGAGTTTGCAGATGAGCGAAATATGACAGTCAGGTTCTGTTAACCCTTGCACAAGGAATGCTAGGGAAGATATAAGTAATTATGAAAGCTTTTTTTTGTTGTTGTTGTTCTTTTAGTGCAAAATTGTTTACTGGTGTACTTCCTTGTAGTTTATGCAAAGTTCAAGCGTCACCAAGAACACAACATTTCATTTCCTCTGTGTGTCATAAAACCTGTATTAAAAAAAAAAAAAAAAAAAAAAAGAAATGGAACTGACTTCACTCCCCCTTCATTGATGCAAAAATGCACAATCAGTTTAAAAAGTAGACAATTTCAGAACATACTCTTGCTTTCTTGAATTTTTGATTCAAAATAATTTATTTTACTCCCTCCATTACACAGACATGATAGTGTGGGGTGTATTAATAAAATGGTTTAACATTTTTAGTTAATTGGATACAAAGCTGCCAGAAAAAGAACTGTAGACTGATTTTGCCTGTTTATCATCAGCAGTACTATCATCAGTACACATGTGTGTGCACTTGAATGTTTCCACATTCAAGTGCACACACAGGATCATGATAGTAAGCAATGGTATAGGTATAAAAGCTCTCCTGGCCTGAGTATGAGGTTACTACCTACTCATGATTATTTATTAGTTATTACAACACCATATGTTTGCATAACACCTTACAAAATAGATACAGACACAGTCCTTGCCCTGAGGAACTTTGCATGTAACGGCAGTGTGCAGTGTGAGAAAAGAAAGTCCAGTGTAATGTAATTTCAGTATGATTACATGGTAGCTTGGGAGACTGCGGCCTGTTTCTTGAGAGTTAACACAGTAATCTTCAAAACCTCATGAGATATACACATCCCTTATGCCATACTTTCACATTGTGTGGTTTCTTGTGCTGTGCACTTTGGAGAAAAGTTATTTTACGGAAACATTAAGAGTGTAAAAATTGTTTTAAGAATTATTTTTTCTGATCTCTTTTTTTTTTCCTATGAAATTGGCTTGCTTTATTTATCATGCATGTATAGGCAAAGCATTAAAAGAAAATCTAGGTCTAATACATTTTTAAAAACCTCTAAAATAACTTTTTTTTTTCTGTATAAAGTTGCTGCAGTTTTAGGGTCTAATATGCTGCAATCTGCCATAAAACACATACATTCTTTACTCCAGAAGTCTGGGAATCATTCCAAATTATATTGTATTGTATTGTTTTGTTTTGCTTCTTGCCATGTCTTTTAAGTTACGTGAAAGTTGTGCTGGTCAACTTTCATACTTCACTGATATATTCCTATTCTTTTACCTTCTCTGTATCCTTTACTAATCTCCTTTTAACCTGACTTATAACTGTGAAAAACAGTGTTGTGTGTTTTTTTTTTTAAAGGAGAAGATATTTTGGTCTACTGGAAAATGTTCCGAAGGAGATGAATTTTTGGTTTGAAAGCGTAAAGTAGACTGTGCAATACATATGCAGCTTCTTTCATTATTTTGTTGTTTATTCATTTGTTGAAAGAAACAGAATTTTCTCCTGATTATATTTACAGCATATCAGGAAGTAATGAGGCAAATTATGAACTACACATAACATTTTAAAACAGACTGTTTCAACAAAAATTCCAGTGGACATTTACCCGTATCAATTAACCTCTATATAACTTGGCACTCTTGTCAGTCTCTCTCAAAAGCAGCCCAGGACTAAAATAGCAAAGTGCTATAGGTCAGCATGAGGTGCTCTGGCAGAGTTACATGGAGGAATATACAGAGAACATGTCTGTACTATGCTCAGTTCCAGCCAGAGCTGTTACAAGCCTCCCTTTAATAAGCTCTGAAATTCAGTCACACATTTTTAAAATGAAAGCATGT
>NC_139042.1:179905735-179925735 GCF_965140915.1 Aythya marila | reverse complement strand
TGAGGTCATAATTTTATAGCCACACTACCTAGCTAAAGACAAAAAAGAAACACACTAAGAAAGAAAGAACATAATTCTGTGTATCACTTTGTAGCTGCAAGATGAAAATAATAATAAAAAGGAAAAAAAAAAACAGCAAGTTTTATACAGCAATAACTAGAATTTTTTAAGTTACTTTTTACAATTTTGTTTTTGTCATCCTTCCTGTGATCACTGTTCTTTGTAGACTTCTAAATGAGCTCTCTTGTTTTAATAATACACATAATCTGCTGGAAAGCTGGCCTATCTTCTCTAGCACTTTTTCCATGTCTCTGTAGTTGAAAACACTGCCCATCTTTGTACTGTAGATGTGTATGTTTGCAGGCATCTGCTGCATGCAGGTTAAAGAACACTTGTCTGCTGGCTGGACAAGTTGTAAACCTATGGTAAACCTTTTGATTTAAGCTCTACAAGTCAAATCCTTCCTACTCAAACTGACTTAGGACTAACAGAATGGAAATTAATTTCGCAGATAAAATACAATTAAGTTTTATCATGTTATATGTTATTGTACTCTGACATTTATAAAAAATACTGTGAAGTACTAATACTAAATGCTTTTAGTGATCTACCAGGTTCCTCACTTGGAGACCAACAAAATGATCGGCTTCTGTCAACACCTGTTTCGCAGTAAAATTTGAATTGCTTCAGTGCCTAGTATTTTGTTTAACTCATTACCTTCCTTCTAGTTATGTCATAATTTATTTTTCTGATCTGTCTTCATATTTTGAAGTTTTTCTTAGGCCAAAATCTGTTGTTTTTACAGAACAGTCAAAACTAATCTTGCATGCACAAACAACTGTAATCTAACATCATTTTGTCAAGACAGAAAATTATTTCATAAAATATAAACTGTAGTTTTGTGTCTAGAATTGAAAGATATCAAAGAAAAGATACAGGATTAGGTTTTTATGCATGTACAGAAATATATTATGGAGATCATCAGCTACACTTTCTTGAAACCAGTGCTTCTGTTTTCAAATACAAATCTAGTCCACAGCACACAGTGCATAACTTAAACTATTCTGCATATCTTAAAAGAATTCTAGATAATTGGGAACTCATTAAATTATCTTTTTTTTTTTAAATTATTATTTTAAAGTTCATATTGGACAAACAAAACTGAAGGAAAAAATACATTTCATGACTTTAAGACATTTATTGTAAGTTATTTGTCACTTCACCCTAAATCCTTTCCATTGTTATGAAAGTGAAGCAAAAACTCTGTCTTAATCTTCCTCATCAGATGCTTTGGCAAACCATTTTCTCAGCACAGGAAGTTAGAGTTCACTGCATAAACCAAGCACTCTTCAAAGTCATCATAAGTCTATTATAGAAACACACACTACTAGACTGGTATAGTGTACCTTATTAATATTTCATTTTGGTACAATATACTTGCATTAACTTTTTTAAACTCTGGTATCATATTGTTTCAAGTCAGGGAACCTAAAACATTGTAACAAAGATTAGACTAAGAGCAAAACCTTGAAAACTACAGCCATTAGTCCTGTCATCCCCTATAAAGTTAATGGGTTGGAAAAATGGTCAATCTTTGGACTAAAAGTTGATATTTAATTGAAAGAAAATGTTTTTTAATTGTAATGGGGATTTTGCATTAGTGTGAACATGAAAAGGTACTAAAGAATGTAATGCAAGGTTATGTATTGATTTCTATCTTATCACTAGTGTAACATGAAGGAATATTTCTATTCCATAAACAATCTGGCCTATTCAGCATCATGACTTCTTATTTGTTTTAAGGGCCTGAAAGACAGAATTGAATGAAAAGAAGAAATAATGTAAGATTCTCGAACATTTTTTTGCTGGTGTGTAGGACAAAAGCCATGACACTGCTGTAAACCCTGATTGACTCTACACCAGAATTATCAAGATGTTACATGTCGCTTTCACATTTTCCAGGGTTATTTGGCTCATGAAAGCAAGAGCATCTGTAAACCTAGCACTATACTGTGTTAATCAAAATGGTTTTAGTGATCATGGATTATAACAAGAGACCCGACATAATGGATGTGCAAAGTCTGGTCACAGAATTAGCATCACTGTAGCCTAGTGACCATAGACATATTTATAAAATTTAGCTTTTTCCTGAAGGGAGCATGCTTGAGTAAAACTAATTTAAATTCTTAATATTAATAATACTCACAATGATTCATTGAATTTGGGAAGATTCATTTGCTTTTTAATACTTTTTTTTTTTTTAATCCATTTCTTTTAAATCCTATACAGTTTTCTCTAATAATTACCCATTATTTTGATGTTCCATTAATGCACTTATAAACAAAAATGTATCAAGAGAGAGAAATACACTAGCTAAGATTTGCAAGTCAGCATAAATCATTTTATTTAAAATTGGTAGATAGCATGAGAAATGGATAAAGTATTTAAAATACTTTATGAAAAGTATTTCTTTAATTCTATTACAAAAGTTATTCTGACACTGAGTGCTTATGGTCTACTGTTAAGGTGCTTCTGTTATATACCCTGTAGTCTACCATTTGTAAACACATCTTTTTGATGTTTCTGCCAACATCCTGGCAACAAAGCAGTGCAATTTCAAATGAGCTAATTAACTTAATTGTTGATGAAGCATGAAACAGTTCACTCACCCTGTTAGCTGCACCATGACAACATAAGAGTCTCAGCCCCTGAAGTTACTCATCTATATAAGCCTATCTGTAGCTTTCCATTAAGATCTATTGCATGCCAAAATGAGTACAGCTCTTCTGACAAAGACCAGTCTATGATGTACATAGGTAGAAAAACAGGGCTGTTTTTGAAAGTTTAAATGAACACAGAAGTACTAGCAACTACTTAAAAATAAATAAATAAATCCTGAAACCCATTGCAGTTTGAAGCCGCAAATGAAAAGCTTTATCACTTATTTTCTAGATGTTCCAGTTTAGAAAATCACTGGCAAACCCAAATACGGAAAGTAAAAACTTTTGACATCATTCTGCAGTTCCATTTTTTTCTGTGTATCTCATGCACATACAAAAGGAAAAGCAAAAAGAAGTTATCAACTGAGAGTTAAAGGGTCGCATTCAGTCCTTTGTGCTTTTTTATTTATACTAGACACATGGATTCCTACTATACACAAAATGGCACAATTTAAAATGTGCTTTTTCATACCTCTACTACCCAATATACCATTTAAAGCATCACTTCAAATTTTCTGAGGCTCCATTTCAGTAAAGGATAATAAGAGGATTAAACAATGTGCTATTGAAAGGACTGCAAAATGGTTGACAAAGAAAGGATAACAACTTGACCCTCCACAGATAGCCTGAATCACCCAGTTGCTTGAAATATATAGAAAAAAGTCTGATGTGATTTACAGTAAAAGTTTGTTTGCCATCTTTCTCTTTTCCTTGCCTTAAGCAACACTGAACCAAGAATAAAAATCAACCTACTTTAAAAATTGTCCAAAATCTTCACAAACGCTTTCACAGCCAGGCCATTTGCAAACTCCATGACCATAGAGAGTATGGGAGGCCCCAGTCTCCTCATGTGACGAGCTGCAGCAAAAGAATAAGGCATCAGATTCATCTCAAAAGCCATAATCGTTGGAGGCTGCTAGCGCCTGTCAGGTTACGATCAGTGACAAACAGGTCAAAACAGGTCAATTTAGCTCAGAGCAGTCAGAAAAATTTAATCGTTCTATTGAATAGTTCAACTGCCAAGGCTAGATGATGTTCCAATTAGAGAAGAAATAGAGCCAAAGATGACTGTTAATAAAGGATGAAAAAATAAGATGACTGTATAATACCATATGCTAATTCTGCCATATGACCTTGGTGTAACATTTACCTATAAATAAAAAATATACTCAGAAGTGATCAATTCTGAAAAGAAACACTGAAGATGGACAGTCAGAATTTATGAATAATGTGAATGCTACTATAAAATAGTTGGATTTTCTGCTAAAATGTGTATAAAATTAAATAAATAAATTTTAAAATATTTTTGCTCACAAGTGTTGCTGCCATTAACTACTTGACTTAAAAAGAAATAAAAATAGCTGTTTTACTATAACCTCTGCAATATTTTCATCCATGTGCACTTATCAAAGAAATTCAGGGGACTACCCCATGGAAATGGGTACCAGCTACAGATCCTGAAGGAAAGAAACAACTTCTCTAACATATAACCACAAAAGCAATACTAACTAAAAGTATTACTGTAAGGTCTTCAGAGAAGTACCACTTTTTAAAATAATACAAAATAACAATGGAAAAATGTGATCACAATCACAGAAGGACTAGAGATACTTTAATTATTGTCTCCTATTTCAATATTAAAATATTAAATATTATTTAATTAAAAAAAATTTAATATTTTTGAAAATACAAAAATATTATTATTATATTTTGAAAATACAATAATAATTTGGGCTTTATAGATAGAAATTAAATTTCGTGCTATATTGAGATCATCTACATCTGACTATGCAAACATATTTACTGATTCTAAGTACTACAGCTAAAGTATTCTTGTACACATGTAATCCATTACTTGAAAATAAAGAACAGTTAAGAATATCTGTCCATGTGTTTGAAAAAATATTTTAACTTCATTCATACAGTTGAATTCTACTGTATAACACTAATGCCACTGAAAATTTGTATGAATTACACTGATTTACTCTTGTGCATAGAAGGAAAAATCAGTGGTTTTCTTCACAAGACACAAACAATATAATAACTGCTTTAATATACTAATTCTTAAAGCACTTTTTACACAGAGTCTGTCCAATGAATTGTAGACTTAACAACTATGCATATATACATTTTCTATGAAAACAGCAGTGTGATTCAACAGTTAATGCTTGACTGCTGAATGTGTTGATTCAAATACAAATGAAACAATGAACCAACCAAAGTGCCCACAAACACACTATTCTGGGATTTCTAACTGTTAACAAAAGTTCCTTAAGTTCATGTGTAATACAACTGCTAGTAATTGTAATTGCACCTGAAAAACTAGACGTCATTATTGAAAACGATGACCTATTGATAAACAGCTTTGAAAAATCTGGTCTCCGTGATCTCTTAAGTAACCTGTATTAAATATTGTGATTTGAAATAATGTGACTTATGATGTTAAACAACAGCTTTACATCAAATGATAAGCACAGTTGAAATCTCATCAGAATTACCTGTCTCGCCTTGCATTTAGAACTGAAGACTGTCCATTCACTATGGAATGATGAGTTATTGGTGGTGATGCTTTGGAAGTGGTGGAGGAGGTAGTAGAGGAGGAATTGTTAGTAGTGAGGTCTAGCCCTCCATGTTTAATGCCATTGTCTTCCATACTGTGAACTCCAGTCACTTCTTTCCATAACTGCTGAATCTCAGCAGGACTTAAGCCAGCTATAAAATGAAAGAGAGCCCCACTAATATAACAAAATAAGAGTTTCATATAATGAGCTCAGTGTTATTAATGGATTAATGCCAACAATAAAACTGATGCTGTTTTTCCAGCACAATCATTGTGTAGTAAAACATAAATTCATTTTTCTTCAGTCAGAATCCAGGTAATCTAGCTGTCTTCTCTAGGGTTATAAACAGTCGATTAGAAATCACCAACTTTAATAATATTACACTCCTTCTAAAAACACTACTCAAGGATCAAAGAGTGAAAGCTACAAAGAACTTGCAACTACTTCTTAAAATAATAATAATAATTAAAAAATAAAAAATAAAAAACTAAATACATATCCAGGCATTATTTTTGTTGTCTGCATAATAAATTTCTTGACATGTGAACACAACTCAATGTATACACAGTTAACTCAGCTTTTAAAATTCCCCCTTATTAAATATCTAATAGAAAATAGAAAAGTATATTACATCAAGGATACAAACATTAATATTCTCTTTAAACACTGAATAAGAATGGGGAGTGGGGGAAGCAGACAGGAGGGAGAAAAATCAGAAGATGAAAATGAAATCTATGACATTATAACAGGTTTAAAGTTTGAGAAAGAGGAATTTTATTAACAACACCTACATATTCATTAGTCCTATATAATGTTTACAAAAATGGTTTGATTTAAACACGTCTTAAGATACAATAAACAAAGTGAAGAACAAAACTACTACAGCACAGAGCTACTAATGATACTAGTACAGAATACTAGTGATTGCTTCAGCTCTTTGGTGCCATTCAGTGGCAACAAACAAGAAGAAAGCTAACAAAGGTGGCCCATTTAGAATTCCCTCTACATAGATGAAATTATGTCTAGGCCATCAAATTCCCCCACTGTTTTTTCATCCAACCCTACTGTGGAAAACAAATCAGAGGGCTTGGCTAGTAGACTCCATCTCACCAGTCTCCTGGGGTCACAGTCATACAAAATTTGAAGACAAGCAAATTTCTCTGCTATATGCACAGTACTGTTCTGGAGTCTGACCACCAGATCTTTGCATATAGATCAAATTTGCTCCATACTCCAGTTGTAGCCTGGAAATTTGTGGTTTCCATGATTCATCCCCAGCCACAAATTGCAATGTTTTGTTGAATACACTTATACATCTGCGTTAGGGTTGTCTGGCTTGAGTTGAGCACTTTGCATGAAGTCATGGAAACTTCCACTACAATTGTTTCTGCCTGAAGTAAAGACTCCCAAAACACAATAGAATAGCTGTGAGCATTCTCTTATCTCCTCTGTCTTACATACATACTATCTTATGCATCTAAGGTAGGAAGTTAATATATTGAAAGATGAAGAGTTCATCATAACTATATACATTTACTGTCACCGCCAGTCTTCATAAAATAGACATCTCTGTTTTGAAGAACACTAAATTAAATGTAGAAAAGAATGAGAAGCCCAGAGATCTTTTTGTGAAAGATCTTGTTTCAAATCTAGGTTTCTCAGCCTGACAGTTTGGGACAGAGGTATCTTAAAATCTAACTTTTTTGTTTTCATCTCAAGAAATAAATTTAGATAGGACACATTCACAGTATATTTGACTGCTTGAATGCAAAGAATTCAAAATGTTTATGTTTTCTGAGTGGAATTTTTGCTTATACTTTCTGAAATTGCTCAAAGTTTCTGCACTTCACAGAAAAGGATTTAAAATTTGTCTATTCATTCAAGCTTTTAATCAAGGATAGTTTTGCCTGGTAAGCAAGATGTATTAGAAAGATGTAAAGATCTTTCTTCACTGCTGGTAAAATCTGTTTATTCAATAACATTTTATTTTGAAGATACAGGAACTCAGACTACTGAAATGGATTCAACAAAAATTATGAAAAATGACAGTACGTTCCTTAATACTTCTCAATAACAGTCTCACCACTAAGTATACAAAGCTATTAAAAAAGAGACTGCTAGTAATTTAAAGAAATAATAATTTCTGGAGGTAGTGTGGAAACAAATTGGTTGGAAGATATTCAATTTTATTTAAATTATGGAATTACATTTTTAGACTAGTATTTTGTGTCTTGGTTCTCTGCCTTAGATGCCAACATCCACTGGCAAACTCTGCTAATACCAAAATGAAAGAGTTGATTGGAATGTACACCTTAAAACTGGACTTTAAATCATATTTGCACAGAAAAAAAATCAGATTTAAGGAGGCAAGCAAACAAGCTAGGCTCTAATTTACTGCATTAGGGAGATGGGTAACTGGAGTGATGCTAATACTAGTAGTAACTGTTTGATGAAAGTAAGTAATTACTAGTGTGTTCTTGATGTTCATGAGGTATGCTCCTACAAATTTTCAGTTTTGCCATGGTAAATAACAGTTACTCACAAATGTAATCACAAATCAAAATGAAAAGTAATGTATTCATTTAGGTGGAATGATATACATAGTAAATTATCCACTTCAAAGTATTCCCTTCCTCCTGACACTGAAAAAAATAAACTAGTTTTGTACATGAAAAATTTAAACCAAGAATAAATTACTTGAATAATCAGAGGGCAAACATATCGTTGGGTCTTGTTGCAAGAAAATTTTAATCACTGATCATCAAATTTTGGGCCCTGCAGGAGCTCCTTTCCCATGCAGAGTGGTCTCCTCCTCCTCTTGTGGTGTAAGCTACAGATGGAGCTGTGTTTCCAGGCTGTCTAGCTCACCTTGATTTTTAAAACGAGAAAGGAGTTTCTCTCTGGGCTCAGGCTGGTTAATTTTTACAATGTCTCCAAAGCACCCTGAAAGGTACCTGACCTTTAGGATTAAAGGATTAAGGGCAGGCACTTAAAAGTATAAAATTAATAAGGGAATTTGTAATTAATTGTAAATTACGGCAATTTTGTAGTTCTTGTGTCTAAAAAAGACCAACTCCCATTTTACAAGAGACCTGTAAAATGGCCGTCAGATTTTCATCTGTATGTAAAGGCAGGGTAAGTTTTAAAGTTTCATGGGTTGTGGTAACTCTCAAGCTAACCTCTCCACACTACATTAAAGGAGAAAGGATGAAGCAGAGGATCCAGGGTGGGATAAAAAATAAGAACTATAATGAAAAGAACCAATGCTCATTTGCTATACAATATTCTAACACCAACAATCCAAGAGATTTTGAGATTAGTTTTATAACTCTTTTCACCACTATCTATTTTACTTTTATGTTTGAATAAATACTTAATAAAACAACCACTCCCATGCATCTGCTTTTCATTTTCCTACACAGTCTGATCAAATCTTAGCTTTTTCTATTTTATTTTATTTTATTTTATTTTATTTTATTTTATTTTATTTTATTTTATTTTATTTTATTTTATTTTATTTATTTTATTTTATTTTATTTTATTTTATTGTTGTCATTTAGATACCTTCGCATTTAGCTAACATTATTTTAATATTACACAGAAATAACTCATTTTGAGTGAGGGGCTCTGGATATAGGATATTAAAGATCTCATCAAAAAATAAAGGCTAAAACACCTCATATATTTTATTTTCTATACTTGACTATCAAGTAAATATGGTAAACATTCTTATCCCTAAAAGGCAGAAACACAGAAACTAGACTTGGAGCAAATATTGCTTCTATATGCAAACCTCACAGCTGTATGCAGAAGTTATATCTTCTCATACTAATGAATGCAAAAAAAAAAAAAAAATTATTTGTCAGTAATAATTTCTGTTTTACAGGACTCTTTATTACCAATAACTTATAAACATGAATCCCCCTGTGCTTCTCTCATTGTTTTAGTCATCCACGTAACTCAGAAATCTAAGTGGGTCCACATAAAAATATGTTACACATCTGTAAATCCTTCTCTATAACAATATTATATATCTTGCAGCACAGTGGAAGGAGAAAAATGTGTTTTTACCATATCCAGTGTGTATTGCCTTAAAGAAGTTCTGAAGGTTTAATTTAATATTACCACAGAAAATGTCTGTCATAAAATGTGTTACATTTTTATGAGAAAAACAAGATTGATCCTCTTACTCTTACGCAAACCCCAAACAAGGGAATCTGTTAAAGTTAGTAAGTAGTATTTGGGTATTTTCTGTGTGTAAATCTAAGATTTACAAGAAAGCCTCAGCAGAACTGAAACCCATTAATCTTCATTACATTATAAACTAGATTGTGTGCTCTATCTTCCTGTGAAGGATACTATGGGCTATAAGAGACGCCCACTGAAAGAACTGGGAGCCAGTCACAGCTCTCCATTTGGTTCTCCCTTTGTTTCAGCATGTTGCTGGAAGACATTCCTTCTTACCCTCGTCACTTGAACTCCAGATCCCCTGGCACTTAGTGGCCTTTCTGGAGATTCTGCAAAGCCATTCTATGTTTTATTTACTTAGCACATCCACACCAGGGCCATTAAAAATCAACGTCCTATAAATTCACTTGTACGTTTAAAGGAACCCCCCATGTGCAGTAAATACTAGAACCAGAAGGCAAAATTGGAAGAATGAAATACGCCACTGGAATTCATTACAATTAAAGAAATAATGAGGCAGAAACAAACAATACATCAATTTACTTTCAAAAGAACAATTCATATACATTTTAACAGTAACGTTTTTAAATTTCTTTACTATTAGTTTTGGCCATGACTTCAATTATACTTAATTCTTTGACTAGAAGAAAGTTCTTAGAAAGAACCATGCAGTAGTTCTCCTTAAAAAGTACTTTAAAAAAATATATACTTTTTTTTTTTTTCTACTACAAGTATTTAAAAAAAAGGATTATTTTATATGTTTTTCTACTACAAGTGGATGAATGACTGTTGCATTAAATTAATGAATATCAGCGCAATTGGGTAGGAGTGTGCTGAGGGAAATCTATGGGGATTGCTTAATGTGAGAGAAAACCTGAGGAATTCCTCTTACAACAGATGGCACGAGAGGAGGTTGCAGAAGGTAAAGCTGTTCAGAGGGAGGATGTGTTTCAATTACTTTTTCCCCGTCTGGCCCAATGTGACTTTGTACAGAAGGAAACCAGCATTAGCAGTCTCACATGTCCAAATTCATGAATCATCTCACCTCCTCACTGCTATTCACAAATAATAAGGTGTAGTGTGATAGCTTATTTATGACTCTTTTCTGTTGCTGTAATTTTTATAAATTTAGGTATGCTTGTGGCATAGCATTTTCACACAAAATAATATATGGAATTAACACATATAACACAAAACAAAACAAAACAAAACAAAACACTAAATGTCTCAGGCCTTTTTTCTTTTTTTTTTCTCTCCACCTCCTCCCCCCCTCCTTTTATTTTTTTTTTTGTTCTACACTTGGCTATATACTATGTACTCTGCTCATCTAATTTTTGAAGCTTCAATCTCATAACAGTTATCTCACGGAGGAACCAGATACCTGCATAAAGGCCAATTAAAAGGTTGCGTGCTATGAACACAATCTAAAAAAATGTTCCTTGCAGAACTGGAGTGTCAGAGATCAGAACATTATGTAATTTTTATGACAGACATTTAGCTCATCTCTGTATGGTAACAAAAACAGAAACACATGCCACATAGTTTACAGAGTCATTAATATGTGAAATCTCTGGTCTTGTCTAAAAATGTAAGCACTCTTAATTTCCAAGTTAATTTACTTTTCAAAAGTATGTGCCCTACTTTCTTTCAACCTTGAATTTATTTGTGTCAAGTGTTAGAGAGTTTGAGTTTTTACTGAGAAATCTTGATCGAAATGACCTTTTCTAGACTTCTTAACTGTTATTTGTCTATAATAATTCATTACTGTTGGATTCACAACTTACAAAAAATTTTGTTATATTTAACATATTTAATAGGAATGACTAGCAGTGACAATGAACTCTAAGGTATGTCCTTAAATTCAATTGTCACCATTTGAAGATTCAAAGTACTTTCCAATACCAAACACTTTTTTTTTTTTTCCTTAGAAAAAGAAAATGTGAGCTTTGGGATTACTTTAATATCACTGTTCGATACTTTTTATATCTGTTCCCTTATATTAAATGAAATGATAACATTCACACTAAATCAGATTTCAGTAATTCCTCAGAGGAAAGCAACGGTGCTTGAATAGTGTTCCTATTAGAAATTGTTTTCAGAACATAGGGCTAATAAATATGCATTTATTTCTAAGAAAAAAGAAAGAAAAAAAAAAAACACTAAAAAGATGCTTTTTTTCCATAAAAGTATGCTGTAAAACTTATCTGCCTCAAGAAAAAAATGTAATATGAATAATAATATTTTAATAATAAAATATGCTTAAGTGTCATAATGGGAAACTGCTGAAGTTCAGATGAAAATGGAACGGTAAAAAAGTTGTGCATTAGAAATTACTCCAATCACATTTTGTTGGCATACCTTGTGGCAGAGACTGGACAGGAAGAGCAGACTGGCCAGGTGGGATGGAAATGAGTCCCTGACGCTGAAGGTTCAGCAGATGTTGCTGCTGCTGAAGTTGTTGCATCTGGAGGAGCTGCTGCTGGAAGACAAGCTGCTGGGCTGCCAACTGCTGCTGCTGCTGCTGCTGCTACAAAAAGATGGGGGAAAAAAAAAAACGTAGCAAAGAGTAAAGTGGGCATTGAAGGCTAAAAAGACAAAAATGTAAAATCAGCTTCTTTCCCTTTAATCTCAGCTATTGAATAATAATGCTATTTGTAGAATACTTGGACAGTGAAATCATTTGAAATTTTTTATTATATTCATTCAAGCTATTAGGTGTTAGGGAGCATGGCAAGATACATTTAATGACACACTAAAGAAAAGGGTCAAGAGAAAGTATATAACAGCTGTTTGAAACACATAAAAAAAAAGAAGAAAAAAAAGCCCAGCTCATGGCAGATGATAACAAATTTATCTATGCTAAAATTGTAACTCTTCACAGCCGTCTATGATTCGAAGGCACTCTTGTTTTTCCAATTGACTAAGTTTGGTCCGCAGTGGCCCATGAATGTGGTCTCCAGTGATCTATTAGTAAACTGGGATGTAGCCTTCATTTCACTGGCCTGTTAGCTCTCTCTCTTTTCTGGTCAGAATATATTAAAACGAGCACTACATTCAAGGCAAAGAAGTGCCCTATTATGAATAGAAGTATAAGTTCCAATTTTGTGAGGCATTTCGAGACAAACTGGAGTCTGCAAAGACTCAGGAGGGTATAAGCAGGCAGTCACACTTCAGAGGAAGACAAGCTGCTGTGGAAGACCTTTCTTTTCTAGTTTGGGGAAAAGAGAAACTTCTGATGCGCTCACTGGAAAACAGACTGCATAATGGAGCAAGTCATGTGGATTGCCCAGAGCCTCCGGAGAAATACGGGAGCAATTTCTATTCCGTAGTTGATGGCTGTCTGAAATTCTATTCACAAATCCAAACAGAAACAAAGCCTCAGGAGGTCACGACTGCTTCCTCGACGTTTGCATAATGGGCAGCTTGAAGACAACGTCTAGGATACCTGCTGATCAATTTAACTACTTCAACATGTTTTGTTTGTATTATGTTTATATTTGATGCAGTTTGCTGACAAGTGCAAGCTAGGCCTGAGAAACCAGCTTGTCAGGTTGATTTATGAGCACATCAAACTGTAACTTTCTACTCGCCACTCCAAACCTACAGTAGCAGTTCATTAATCAGGGGCCTGTGACTTTGAAATCTGTGCTCAATCGCTTTTTTTCAGCCATGGACTAAATTTGCATGCTCTCTGAGCTGTGCCACTGAGAAAAGTAAGGCTCTTTCCCCGTTACGGACTGCCTGTGAATACAAGATAATCAGTACAGTGTCCACCACGCCACTTGTGCTTTGCACACTCGGATTCATTAGCGGACATTAGATGACAGCAGCACTGGACTGCTCAAATCCTATGTCTCAGAGAGGGGAGCAGGAGAATTATACTGGCACTGCTATTAAGCCCTGTAAAAACACAAGAACAAATCTTTGATGGCTGAATTCTTGCTACAGGAAAAGACCTAAACTAGCCGTGTCTTTTCCAAGCTTCTGATGGCTCGTACTGGTATGAATCAGCAAGGCTCTTGGCTCCTACCTCTTTTGCTTGCTTTCCTGGGTGCTGCTGCTGCTGCTGTTGCTGCTGCTGCTGCTGCTGCTGTTGCTGTTGCTGCTGCTGCTGTTGTTGCTGCTGTTGCTGCTGTTGTTGTTGCTGTTGCTGCTGCTGTTGCTGCTGCTGCAAAAGCTGAAGATGTAACTGCTCTTGCTGTTTCTTGTAAAACTCTTGTAGTTGTTGCTGAATAAACCATTTTGACTTTAATAAATAAAGGCAAAAGTTTCAAGTATTATAAATCTCCTAAACTCTTCTAGATTGGCATATGGTGGCGTAGCCATTAAGAATCACCTCATAACAAGAAATGTGATTTGAAGAGGCAGATCTACATACATTTTTTTCCAAGGCGGTTCTGAAATTTTCCAATGCAGATTCCAAAATATCCTAAACAGAAGGGTATAGAAAATCTGTATTCTAAAGGGAATGCAAGAGCCAAATTAACTCCTCAAATAACTATGCCTAAATTCCTCGCATGTCCTATATAACAAACCAGAAGCTGTACTCTTCCACTTGCAAGAAACCAACAAGTCACTAAGGCCAAACTAAACTGTCTGTTTCTTAGGAAAAAAGGTAATTAATCTGTCAATCTGTTTAGTGGGATGCCAGATTCACAACTGAAGGTGAATTGCCTGTGATGATCATGGTACTAGAAATTAAAGTGTTTAAACATACAATGGCTGAGCTATGACTACCAGATGTGTCATTTTCAGTATGACAAATAAGCATCCAAAAATCTACACTTATGCTGAGGTCCTGAGCTCTGACACTACCTCTACTGTAAGAACAAGTCCATGGAGTGTTCACTTAACTGCCAGCTTTTGTGCTAAGAAAACAGCAACCTCCTCCTTCATTTTATCCTTATCTGGGACACATTTTGGAGGTAAAAAACAAACTAAAACAAACAAACAAACAAACTTTTCCTATGATGAAACAAGCTACTAAGTTCAAATTTCATAACCGCATACCATTTATGTGACTAAAGGGAGCACTACAGTTTTATGAATTTTAAAGCAACAATTATCTACAACTCTATTTGCACTTCCTTTGGCAAGTCTACAATTAAAATGTGCCTAAGCACTTGAAGATTTAAATATCAATTTGTTCAGTATTTGTAATGCATCTGCCACTGCTGCTGCTACTGCTGTTTTTAATATAATATTAAATGTTTCAAAATTGCAATTTCACACTTCTGCAATTAAAACAAGAAATTTAAAGACTGAGAAGTTTCAAATTTATTTCATTCTTTTTGGTATAATAAGCGATGAAATATTACCAACTAAGACCCATAAAATCTGGCTAACAGTTGTGAGAACACTCTGTGCTAGCAGTCCAAAGCAGGTAACCCACATTACCTGCTGCAACATAACTGCTTGCTGCTGCTGGAGAAGTGCTTGAAGCTGCTGGGGAGACAACACTTGCTGCTGGAGAATCTGCTGCATTTGCTGAGGGGTGATCACCTGGGGAGTCATCATGGCCACTGACACAGGCACCTGCACAGAGAAAGAAAGATATCATCATCAAACATGTTTTAGTTTGCCTGCACCACAGTTGTATGTCTTTTTTATTTTGTACCAAAGATGGACCATAATTTTTTACATAATATTTATCACTGTGAAGTTCCAGTTTCAGTCAGAATCTGTTATTTTAAGACCACAGTACTGTGGCACTCTATTTCCAGAGGCATCAGATTCGATCAGACTCAAGCTTTATGTTTTGCATCTCTTATGTATTCCTGCAAGAAACTTAAGCATTGGCTAGTACAAATGTGTATTTAAAAATAAATGATCACATGGCAGGGCTCTCAACACTTCATAATCAATCATCTTATCAAGTGTCATAATGTTACGAATGGAAAAATCTATTGAGACTGTTTCAAAAGATATGATTAAAACAGACAGAAAAATAAGTATCTTAAAACAGTAAATGTTTTATACAATAAAGACACTTAGCTTAGAAAAATATTTGTGCTATACATCATTTTAGTGTAAGAAAACCCTTCCTGCTCAGATATTCTATTAGGGAAGTCTGATTTATATTGGAAAAATAGTACTGCAGACTTAGTGGAGTACAGAGCAAAGGACACCAAGTCAGTTACCCAGTCTCCGTAAAGGGAGATGTATTTTCAGTGAAAGTCTGGCAACCTTCAAGTTGCCAGTCTTCAAGTCTTCAACAAGATTATTACTTTCTCCATGAAACTTTATAAATGTATTTTTGGGTAGGTGCTGTTTTAAACATGGCTTTGTTTTCTGTTTGTCACACACACACAGACGAAGTGTGCACACATGCATAAACACCCACGCACACACAGGCTCTTAGGAATATAGGCATGAGAGGCAAAGACACAGCAAGCGTGTGTGTGTGTGAATAAGAGTGGGAAGACCTGTAAAAGAGCCTGAGGTACATACCAAGCTGCTGCAGCAGATGCACTGTGTGAAACCACTGCTCAAACTAACCTGTACACAGTCAGACAGCTACCAGCAGGACAAGCTTTTCACCCTTGAAATAGTAACCACTTGCCTAGCTAAATTCAATTTTTTTTTTTTCTGTATATATTAGAAAGTCAGCATATAAATCCTGTTTTGTGATATTTTTGTGGGACATAACACACTTCTGTAAATCAGCAAAAATAATGTTATTTTTAATAAAGTAAATCACAAACAATTCTTAACAGGAAATACTTTTCTAATATTTTTATTACTTGGATCTATCCCCAAAAAAATAGCATAGATGTAACACTCAAAGAAGAAGAAATACAAGTCTTCTGAAATTTACAATTAGAAGAAACTACTTCATCTACTATTACACAGAATGCTATGTTTCACACATAAATTGATATTTAAGAGCATAATTGGAGCTCTTAAAATATTGACTAATTGAGAGTCTGAAAGTAAAAATACCATTAATGAAAATCTGCTAATCTTTTGCAAATAATAAATTAATTTTAAGGAAAAAAAAATATATCTGAAGTCCTTACTCTAAAACACAAGTGCAAGAGAAAAAACAGACTTCCACTCACAATCAAATACTTTGGGGAGGATTCATCTCTCTTAACTTTAGCCATCCAGCAGTTAGACATTTAATCTCAGCTATCACTGGAATTTTCTATAGAATAAGGAAATCCTGAATAGAATAAGGAAATCCTGAGGGAGGTTTATCTTTTTTTTTTTTTTTTTTTTTTTAACTATTTGGGATTAACAGTATGGGATTCATCACTCTCTGAGTGTTCCTGTCTTTTTTCATTGAGTCTAGACTCACTTTGAGAAGGCACCTACTTTTCAGATGGTTAATGTTGGTTGTTACTCTCAGTGACTCCCAGAAGTTCTGTAGTATTGGAAACACCACATCTCTATGCAATAATACCTTATTCTAAGCCTACCAAATCCCAAGGGCAGGACAAACAAGTTTTTACACTTTGTGATGCATGAGCAAACAGGAAAATTCACTGACTGCAACCAGTGCTCATCTCCCTCAAAAGTCAGTATGATTTTCCTCTGTTTCCTCTGTTTACACAAGATCTGAACTTGCCTTCTAGCAACAGTTTTGCCTCAGTCATGCTATTCAAGACCCATGTGTGACACAGAAATGAGAATGCAGAGAGGAAGATAAGTGCTTTCCCCATTAAACCATTACCTCTAACCTTTAAACCCTGAAAGATTTTTCCTAGCACTCACATGCCTGCTATATAAAATATAGCAAATGGTGAAGGTGTTGCACACTTGTTACTCTACTTCTCCTCTTCCCTCTACATTTGCTTTCTGTCCTCTCTGGTTGAAGTATTTTCAAAAACATGTAAAAATTGTGATCCAAACAGAGTGAAAATCAATTTCTCTCTAGAAGTGGCCTGACTTATTTCCATTCAGTGCTAAAGACTGCAGCCAGTACAACGCATGCCATGCTCTGTTCCTTAGTCTGAAATACAGATTCCCCTTCACATGTCCCATTTCTGCTGGTTTTGTTCTGAACCTCCCTGGCTGTGTACTTGCTCTCGTATCTGGAGACACACCTGATTTGTGGCACACTCTAAGAGCTTTTCTATTCCTTTTTTCTTTTCCCCCTTTTCCAGCAGTCACTTTCAACTGCATAAACTGGAGCAGAGAACTTAATTCACCTATATTTAAGGATGATGGTCAAAAGCATGAAAAAAAACAGACAGTCATGACCATTAGTAAAAATAAATATTTATATAGATAACATGGCCCTTAACAGAACTATATGTGATGATCCCTGTATATATATCATACTTGATACATATCTTCTTCCTCACAGATAAAGGGTAAAGCATTCTGAAAACTGCTTGAATTTCAAATTAGCAAAACTTATTACACAAAGAAATTTCTTTAATTGCAACTAATAAATTAGTACATTTCACAGCCTTCAGGGATATACCAAACTGCACTTTATTTCTTATTGGCTCAATGTTACGGTGGTACCTAGGTCTGAAGAATATCAGAAAGGTGCTATGTTATGGCCAATTACATGCATTAAGAATTTCTGCTTTACTGTGTATATTTTTCAAGTTTTCTGTTCTGATTTCACAAAATTGTAGCAGAGTAAAATTCTGATTCCTTCTCATAGGAATCTTTCAATGCATCCAAAGTCAGTTCAGGCAGAGGGCAGTAGAGGGACCCAGTGAAAAGATTTGATCAGGTGCAGTATTGGTTTATTTCAGTGGGCCACAACTCCCCAGAAATTTCTCAAACAGACATCTCACACACAAAAAAATGAAGAGACAACATGTAATACGTGGTTTGTAACTGCAACCCATTTGTCACTAGATGTCCTCAAAGAACTCAAACTCCAAATTCTGTCATGAAGATGATCGCATACAACAACCCTACAGAATGCCACGGCTCTGACAGCCTCAGAAGAACATGTAAATTCAGACGCTCCACGTTTTGAAGTTTCCCATTGATTCTGTTGTGTGATGTACCCCATTTTTAGGATTAGATTTAAAGTCCTGCTAAATGAAAGTAAAGATGGACAAACAAAAACATTTTTACACACCTAGACAGGATTTCAGACAAAATGATTTATAAACTGCTTCATTACTACATGTGAATGCACTAATTAAAGAAGACCTTGGATGCAAAACAAAAGGCTTAATATTGGCAATTAGATAGATGGCTATGGTTGAAGAAATGAAGATGGAACTTTTCTGAAGACTAGAAAAATGTTTTTACCCAGATCAATTTAATAAAAAAAAAAAAAAAAGAGGCTGAGTCTGTGTGTTTAATACCACTCTTCTGTCATGCATGAAAAGTTCAGCTTTACCTATAAGGAAGCATATCAGGTAAATGCTCATCTATTCTTCCTACAGGCTAAATGATAACAGGGATCATACAAAATTCATTTCTTGATGCTACCTACAAAAATCATATTCCTAATGCCAACAATGGAAGACAGCACAGATAGCCTGCGTCTTCAGTAACATTTTGCTTTTTTTTGGAAGCCTTGAAAACCTGTACACATATTTTCAAGAAACAGTGATCCATCTACCTTTGACTAAAACCAAATGCAGCAAAAGGAGACAAACTATTTTTATTCCAAATTCTTTTATTTATTTTTTTTTAAGTAACATTGGTAGGGAAAATTACATGCTAAACTTGACCTCAGTTTTCAGCACTTTTGAAGAGAGTAACAAAATCACATATAATAGTCACATTCGGAGCCAGTTCAAGGTACATAAGAATTACTTCTTTGCTACAGATGGAGAAAACAAGTTACAAATTTTAAGTAATTAATCCAAGGTTATATGATATTTAAGTGGCAGATCTGAGAATGGAATTAAGACAAGTCTTTCTCTAGTTTATTGAAAGTGAAATTAAACATTTAATGGAGAAACTTCTCTCTGTAGAATCCTTCTTTTAAAAATAAATGTTGGTGTGACAACACACATTTACAGTGCACGATTGGGCTCTTTAGCAGGAAACATTTATTTTAAAAGATGGTACTACTGCATCCCTTCTCTTCCCACTTCAGTAATGTGTGGAGTGTCTATCGTAACAATAACCTTTTGAATCTCTCTGGTTTTACAATATTAAAATGAGCTGAGAATGAACGAAGGAGTATTTGTAAGCTTTTCATAGCTAGTGAACAGGAATACATAATGATTCCCCTAGGTGGACAATATGTACTGCCCAATTCTATATGGCTTTCCAGTTATATAAGGTTACATGTTCCTAAAGCATCCTGAAAATAAAAGTTGTGATACAAAGAACTAGTATTTATCAATAGAGAAACACCAAATCATATGCAACAGGAAGAATAATAAAGTAACAAATAATTCAATTCATTTTATTTTGTATCATGACTCCTGTTTTCCATGTTTACAGTGGAATTTAATTCATTATTAATAATCTATCTACATTTTAATTAATTTAATATAACAGAGTGTGCTTTGTTGTGTAATTATAGTTTAAAGAACTTTATCTCTGGAGCTATTTTTTTTATTGGATACTTCTCCAATTACATGTAAACATTTTAGGA
>NC_139042.1:179823235-179900735 GCF_965140915.1 Aythya marila | reverse complement strand
AAACTATTTGATGGCCAATAATAATTCCTAGTTTCAGTCCAGTTTCTAATGAGCTGTAGTCCTCATAAAAAATTACCATCATAATGAACTCCAAGAGCTACAGAAAGCTCAAGGACTGTGTGGCTTACAGACTAAACTATTTTTCTGGAAGTACTGCACTATTTGCTTAATGGAAACCTGGATCCAGCTGCACTGTTTCCCTGATAAAAGAAGAAGCTAGCAAGTGTTCTGACTGCCTGCAGGCAGGTACATTGCAGCTTGTAACTTTAACAGTTCAAATTAGGAGGAGTATCTATATACTATTTAGTTAAGAGAGAAGCTACTTTAGATGGCAACTCGGAATAAATTATGCTCTGTTCTGAATTGTGAATTGTTTTGTATGAGAGCTGACTCCCCATGACTCATGCAAGGAACTTCCAAATTTAGGCATACAACATTAGTGGATGAGAATATTTAATTTACTTTCTGACATGGAACAAAACATTTGCGTACTACTGAACCCCACAGAAGTGAAGAAGCAGAGGACTGTACATGTACGGCCATTCAGAACCAGCAAAATTATTATCAAAGTGGAAGTATGTATATGGTATATTGTGCTAAATTATGGTAGTATTTTACTGTTGCTATATTTCTATTATCAATGCACACAAGACAGCCTTAGAAAATTTCACATGAACTGCTGACTGATGTTTCTGTTGGTTTAAAAAAATAGCATATTCTATTTTAAAGAGATTTAATTTGATATTCCAAATTTCCAATAAAATTTATCCAAATTGGTTGAAATACTCCTCCGCATGCTCAAATCAAACTTCAGCAGCTGCAACAGATTGAAAATAGTGACCAAGCATTTCAGAAACATATCTTAGGGACGTTATTAGCATGAACAGAAAAGAAACATGTTTTGGCCTCAGCCAAAGAAGCCTTTAATAAGAAAGTTCCCTCTTGACCCTGCCAACGCTGACAAATATTCTACAGCATGTAGGGCTTTATGTATCATGAATGTCTGGGTATTAATTTTTGTTAACTGCTCCTAGCTCTGGATAAAATGGATGGGTCCCAGTCAAAGGTAAGCAATGAAGACTACCATTTGGTCTATGAAGCAGCTGATGTGTGGATATTTCTCAGGCTTTCAGGGAAACGGGGAGAAGTGTTGTTATTAGTTCAGGATAATCCACCTCTCATTTTATCTGGTGGTTGAAGCAAGTCCCTTATCTATCCACTATTCCATCTTTCAGGCTCTTCTGAACAGTTTGTGATAAAAGGGGTCCATATAACTAAGCATGAAACACAGGTCTGCAGCCAACCATCTGCTTCTTGGTGATCGAAGAGCAGAATGAAGCAAGCTGCTTTCTAGTTCTGTTCTTCACTGCTAAAAACTAATTTTGTGTGAGACCAAGTGTGGGAACGTTGGCTGTAAAGAGAATAAGGAGATGATGTAGTCATCAGCTAATTTCTGACCCTTAAGCACCCCAGCTCAGCTTTGGCCATGGATTAAAATAAAGCAGGAAAACTGAACAACATGGTCAAGGGAGGCCAGAATGAGGGCAACAAAGCAGCTGTCTAGCCAGGTAATGTAGGTATGCCTGTTCATGTAAATCTAAAAGTTTCTATACCAATTTCAGAGGACTGCTTAATTACTTAAAAATTGAAATACAGTCCTGTAGAATTAAGAATAATGCACTTTTATTGTTTATGTGTCCTTGGCATGTATGATGGAAAGGTGGGGTTTCTTGGACATGAGGAAAATGGATTAATGGATCTCTAGTGAATGAATAAAAGGGCTTCACATTTCATTTGTACAAAAACAACCTAATAAGAAAACATAGAGAGGGTTTTTTAAAAGTTAAAGAAATGACCCAATGCACAACATTTGGTGTAGGATCTTTGTTTGTTTGTTTTTAACTTGTGTGGGTGCCTTTAACAAAAATGATCTCAAAAGATTTGGAAAAAAGTATGAAACCATAGAAAGCATATTCCACTATGAATATGACCTGCAGTGAGCACTGAATAGAGCACTAAGATAATCTTTATATATTTGCTAAACAGCAGCCACAGAACTGCACTGATTCTGCTAATGATTTTAATAATGTTAAGGCTACAAATTGTTTCAAAAAACAAACAGACAAACAAAAAAAACAATAAAACAGCCCTCCTTAGAAACAACCCCACACACAAATGCCAATCTGAAAAATAAATACACTAAATATAATTAGCACCACAGCAGTCATTTCCCATGGTAACACAAAGGACACTTGCAAGGCTATTTCTTCTGAGCTAACTTTCTTCTCAAAAACGTAACATACTTTTTACTTGACTCCGGTTGAGGAAGGCAGTACCTCACAAGGCTCTTTACAAGGTCTCAAGTGGATTACTCTAACCAGGTCCAGGAAGGTATAAAGGCATCCTGACGCAGCCCTAGTGTTACAACTCTCAAAATCAGCCAGAACCTCACATCTGATGTCTGTACAGATATCAAGTATTTGGATGGATACAATCATCTCCTACTCACTTTCACATTCATCTCTCACAAAAATACCTGTTTTAAATAGGCATTTACAACTGCATGTACACCTACCTTTACCTTCATTTGACTGCTCTAGCCAACTACAACCGACTGCAGTATTTCACCTTCTCATGATGTGTCATATAAATGTGAGGAATCCCTTTTCTATATAAAATATAACCAAGCTTGCATACAGAGCAGATATTTTTGCATGCCTAATTTCATTTTGCTATCTGTTGTTCACACAAGTACCTTATCTGTATGGCAAATGCAATGTTTGAGAACTGTAGAGAGGCCTGTCCTGGTGTACAGGCTGAATTTTCTGCCTCTGATCTTTTATACCATCATGTGGCAGTTTGGTAAGAAATGACACAGGTATTAGCTTGAGTACTTTTTTAGCCTACTTCTTAAGTAAAAAATATAGAATAACAGAACTGTAACTGAATCTTTTGGTTAACTCTAATAAGGAAATTTCATAAGTGTCAGTTAATAGAGAAAACTGCATATGAAGATCAAAAGAAAAACTGAAAAAAGTGAGATCTAATAGGAAACAAACTAGAACATGAGATTTTGTCACAGCAAAAATTCTCTCTTTATCCCATACTAACTCCCACCTCCTACATTTCAGGTAAGTATACAAAGCATCACATCATGGAACAATCTATTAGGTATCTAAACCTCACAAGGACCTCATTAGAATATTAATTCTAATAATTTCATAGTATCTTATCATGAACCAGTGAGTCTTAGGCCAGGTTTGTACCACATAACTTTAAGCATATCAAAGTGAAGTGTCCATGTCTACTTGCCCTGGGCACTTCCCTAGAGGAAACAGAAGACAATATGCAAAGATTGGGACTAATCCAGTCCATGTAAAACCAGAATTGTCCGTGTCTCTCTTTTCTACTACGACACAGGTTAGACTCTACTTCAAACAGGTGTATCTAAAGCTGAATGCCTAAGGTTAGGCAGGATGAATCTGGACTGTTTAGTAGTCCATTTGCAAGGCCACAGGGCTCCTGGATGAGAGTGTCAGAAAAACTAAAACTAGCTTTTCCATTCCTTATCCCATGTACCATGTTGCTCTCCAACAATGCAAGTTCCACACCAGCAATTCTATTAACATAGAGACATCCTAAAAGAATAAGGAAATCAAAAATGATCTGGAATAAATATAGTTTCACAAAACCTGCCAAGAACAGATCTAGAAGTCCAAGGCTCCAGCAGCTGGATATTTCCACCAGCCTAGTTATTCCCACTAGGCCTGGGACCGGTCCCTGCACCAGCTTGCACACTGCAATGCGAAGAAACTTTCTTCTACACACTGCTTCTTTCCCCAAATATACTTCCATGAGCAGTCCTGGGAGACTGCCAACTCACAGAATATATTAAAACACCTTCCATTTACTGAAATGTCACCTCCTTCATTAGACACAGGTGAGTGTCTTTGTCCTTTCGCTGTCTTTCTGTGTCAACTGCCAATGACTTTTTTTGTTTAAGACTATGGGAATATGTACTCGGTCTTCTCAATCTCCATTTTTAGCTTAAATTAATGCCTAAGGTTAGTATCAAAATAGGAAGTGTTACCTAGAGATGAGACAAATTTGCAGTTTCCTTCAGAAATTACAGAGCGCTCTCTTCAGCCACTGCTTAGACCTGCAGCTAAAATCCTCCCAACTCTTCACTTTGTGACACATCCTCTGTTACTATCCAGGGTAAGGCAAGAGCTTTTCCAAACTACAAAAATTACAGACAATAAGCCTGTCTGTTCATATTGAAAAGTACGGCAGAGCAATCTATCTCCAATGGGAGCCAAATTTAGTACGAGTAGAGCATATGATATTCACAAATTAACTTATTGGAACACACACCTTGATGCAGACACATATGATAAATTACTGAAGCAGTAAAGATGGAAAATATTTGGTGATACACTTTTTTAGAAGCAAGGTCCAAGTGCAGAGTTTTCTTCACACACACACACACACATACACACACACTAACTGTGTGTGTATAAACTAAAAAGACATAATTTCAGTAAAAGATTTACTAAAATAGAATTGGGAAACACACACACACACACATATATATTAAAAAATAGAACTTCCAATGCAAAAAGTAATAAAATTACTTTCTTTTATCATTTTAATAACAATGTCTGATTTGTCAAAATAACAGTAAAAACTCTATAAATATCTGTTAAGGGATTAACAGATAGCATGAAAAACTCCAGTGAAGAAATGACACAGAATATAGAACTGTCATCATACATTTGCATATAAAAAGCTGTTTAAAACTGACAGGCACACAAACAGAAAATACATGCTATAAAATTAGTCATTTTAAGCATGGAACTTTAAATAACACTGGTAGAGCACCTTCGTTTTAGCTAACTCATTCTCAAGATGAATCACAAAAATTATGTTGCATCTAGGAACATGTTTTCTTCAGTCTTATATATATTTAACAGTTTGATTATTACGTTTTGTATATTCTTTAACTTAACTTAAAATCTTGTAAATATTACTTCAATAATGCATTTTTCTTAAGGATGTCATGACATATTTATTAAATAAAAGTATTATTTTTCTTTTCAGAAGAAGATGAGAACTATGATTTATTATATATTATAGATTATTATTGTATGTTATAGGCTAATTTTCAAGAAAAAAAATATATATAGCACTCCCAGGGTGACCAGAAAGTATGCATGTTTATAAAGTTATAATGATACAACATCTATATGGAAATTAATAGTTTTAACTGTCCTACCAAGAAACAAAAAATGTTTTGGACCTACAAGTCCTTTCAGTCAGAAATAGAAGCAGCAGAAGTCCCATACAGAACAACACCCTGAATTTAAAGTAGTGTACACAATGAAAAATCTATAATTGCTAACAAAAAAAAAATAGTTCTTACAAGCAGGTAGGAAAAAATGTATATACATATATATATTAATAGCCTATTCTGGCACTTAAACTGAAAATTTGGACTCCTTCAAATAGACACAAAAGTGTTTGTTAATGCCATTCATTTAAAGACTATGATGGCCAGGGTCGGGTACCTTATTCCCTTCTACATATAACTGAGGAGAAGAACAGAGGCAAGGGTAATTCAAGTGTCTGTCTGGTCTGAAGGGTTAGTTAATGGGCTACAGAAATTCAGTCTGCTCTCTTAACTCTCCCACTCTGGGTAACTAATCTTCTCACTGGGATAGCAAGTGCAAAGGGCTACTGCTTTTACCAAAGCAGACTAACTGCTGGCTCTTCTCCCTGCTCCAAAGCTGACAAAAAAGGAGTATGACCTCCCTAGTCCCCTACATCTCAGAGTGCAACCAACTCCACAAGAGTAACAAAAGGAAGGTATCTACTTACTCCCTGTTAGTTTTCGAAGTAACAGGTTTCTAAATCTTCAATTTTTCCAACTGTTGTTCAAAAGTTCGTAGTCTTAAAAGTGATCAGAATTTAATAAAGCAGTACTTTCAAAAGCTCTCTGCATACTTCTCTGCTGAAAATTACAGGTTCATAAGAATTTGTATTTATTTGGCTCTCTAGATGGAAAATGAATTGCCAAGTTTGGGTCTTATGAAAATTCAGTATTACTACCATAATAGTGAAAGTTTGAAATAAACCCAGAAACTTTTGGAAGATTTGAGTCAAAGAATTCTTCTGAATAAAATTCAGATATTTATTCTAAGAATAATAGATGTTTGTAATATTTTGTTTGTTTGTTTCTTTTTGGTTTTTGTTTGCAATATTGTAATGGATCTTTGTAATATTGTTTGAAATATTCATAAACAACAACAACAAAATGTTCACTATACATATAGACATAATTACTGTAACCACTGATTAGCTATCTAATTTGAATCTCATTTCATTAAAATAAATGAGTTAAAGTAATATTTCTTCTTAAAACATTATTACGTTAATTGCAAAACAAAAAGACACACAACACCTTGGCAAGTGAGCTAGCCCAACCTCTCTTCAAAAGTAGAATAAATTGTTTCATTTATGACTGGTTTGTCCTTCATCCAAGGGAGATTCCACAACATTCCCAGCAACCTATTCCAACACTTTACTTTGCTTACTTTCCTAAAGTTATTTAACATCTCATTTCCTTTGCATCAATTATTTAATTATTTAAAGCCCATTATTATTTGTAGACATGTACTTGCATGAAAACCCATATGTATTTTGCAAAGATAGAATTAATGAAGACAAAAATAGTGCCATTTACTGACAAAACGAATATATACAATATACAAAATGAATATACAAAATGGAACAATAAAGACAAACGATTTTCAATACTACTCTGCTATTGAATTCTGGCTACATTAAACCTTTGTCATCTGTTTTTATGCTTGAATATAACTAACTTACAAACATAATTGTATATATGTATTTTTACTGAAAGATTAGATGCAACTCTGAAATCAGTACTGAGCTGAAATCAGTATCAGCTTTGCTAACAAGTGTGACAGTAACAGTAACTGATCCCCCAAAATTCAACCCAGCAAAAGAAGGTCTGGAAGTATTAATTTACTCTATGACCTACATTATTATCTTGTTTATTAAAGACAGTTACAGTTCAGTAATTATTAAAGACAGTATTACAGTATATATGTAATATACACATATTTGTTGAGTTTACAACACTCATTTGAAGCAGGAAGTCATGTGCCACCATCTAAGTTTTACCAGAGCTTTCATAACTCTTCAAAACTGGGAGAAGACACTGAGATTTTTTAATTGAAATTAATAATTGAAAAATTATTTTCCACCTGGAAGCACAAGCAATTTCTGAACTGCAGTGTTTCATAAAACAAAACAAAAAATACAGCTAAGGTTTTCAGGTGCTACAGAACTGATTCCCTATTGCCCAAATATGCAGAAAAATAATCCACTTATAAACTATAAAAAATGAGCAATCTTCAACAGCATGAAAAGGAACTTTAATTCAGCAGTCCTGAAGGGTTAAAAATATGGTTTAAATGCAATTCAGAGTTTTCTTTCCTTTAAAATCAGATTGTTATAACTCAAATTTATAAAAATATTAGGAAGGAAATTTTTTGAAAGTTTTGCTTTGAGGTGAAACTGATATTGATATGCACTTTCAACAGACTGCTATTTAAACTATTTTTTTGAAAAAACATCTTCCACAAAATCTTTTTTGACACAAACTTAATGGAACAAATTTCAAGGTGTTTTAGTACTGAGAAATAATAACAAAAAGACCATAAATGTAATATTTAATTAAATTCTAGTATTCAATGTCATATCAATTGTATTGATGCTGCTGAAATATTTCAATTTTTTGGCTACATTTTGGAGTCTTTCTGGATGGATAGTTCTTATTCTCAACTGTGACAAGCCCTACAGAGGCCAAAACACCATTTTATAAAACTGGTAAAGAAAATAAAGCTTAATTCATTTGAAAAGTTTTCTAAATTATGGGCATTCAGTTGCAGTTACAAGTCACAAAGGGTAGGGGATAAAAAAAAAAAAAAAGATTTAAAGGGAAGAAAATGAGAGAGATGAGTTGAGGATCATTACCTAACTTGTTGAGAAAGGATATCTTTATTTTCTCTATGCACCCTATAAACACTATACATATGTTAAATGATGGTAACAAGCACAAGAAAATTAAAGCAAAATTTATTCAAAGAAGGACAACATTCTGTTGGAATCCTCTTGTTTATAGAGTTGCTGAATAGGTTTAGTTGAAAAACTATGTTTTCTTTGGGAAGAAACAAAGATTTCAGAGCGATTTTAAAAGGTGCGTATATACATCTACCCATCTATCTGTTTTTATTCGGCAACTATGACCCAGTCATCATTGAGAGTTTCTGAATGACAGACTCATTAAAGTGGCTAAAGCTGTACTCTTGTTAACATGTCCTTAAGAACTTTCTGAAATGGATCAATTTTGAATGAAGTCAAAGGACATCTTCCAACTGAAGATGGGAAGGCACAGCAAAATGAATGATTACAATCTCTTTTTGGAAGTGAACTCAGAGGGAGCTCTGGGTGCACAGACAACCCTCATCTTACACCAACCAGCTAGATTTCACTGAATGGAACATTAAAAAGGGAGTAGATTTCAGGCTTAATAAAAGTTACATTTACAGTAATGTATACTGCAAGGATGGACTTTAGTTCCTTATTAAGTGTCTAACATTTCTGTTCCATTTATACATGGAGGATGCAAAGGCAATTTCAAAGAACCATATATATGTATGCCTGCAACACCATCGGTGCTTTTGTTACTTTGTTATCTCTACAAAATCCTAGTTTATACATTTCAATATCAAGCACAAATGCCTCTTTCTTGACAGATGATTCAACATATGATCATGTGAAAGTTCCTGAAGTTTGTATTACGTATAATGTAAGTAATGTTATATCTATTTGACGAAATGGATTAGCAGGATGGATTTCTGAGCATCTGGCTTTTGAATATCTTAAAACATTTTATAGCAAGCTTTTCATATTGTATAACCTGAACATGCTCCACCACACTTTCTATGATATATATTTACACATTGCTTTCTGCTGTATTTCGGTCTTTAACAGACTGAAATGTTAAATAATGAGATATAAGCCCCAATGTTACACTCAGACACACATATATATTTATGTATGCATATTTTTATACTTTTATGTATATATATATACATAAAAATGTTAAATGTGCTACATATTATAGCCAAAAAACAAAAAAAAAAGTTTTGGACTTTCTGCACAGTTCATAAACAATTGGAAGAGCTACATAAACAATAAAAACAGGAAATAAAGCACATTTTAACTGTCCATTATCAAGAGAATATTGTTTTAACTGTACATATAGAATCACATTATCATTCTATTAATTCAATAATCTTGATGTTGTTACAAGACTGAGACAGTCATCAAAGCAGGGGATTATTCTTGTACAGAAGGATCATATCACTTAATGGGACAGAGATGTCACATAAACTACAGTGTCAAAAAGATAACAAAATACAGGATTGAGCTTGTAGTGGTAATGCATTTATGCTGGCATACATGGCTCCACCAACATAACTGGTGTTTGATAAGCATATAGGTATATCTTTTTTGAAACTGTTACCATCATAGTGCTGACTTCAGGGAATCTCGCACAAACTGATCTTTTACTATATCCTCACACACATTTAAAATCTGCATTTTTCCTGTTGCCTGTGGTTTCAAAGATCTTTCATTAGCTCAAGCCATGCAATGACAATTGTAAGAAAACCTCTTCTCTTGAAAGTAAATGAAGATTTATGGTAATTATTATAGTACTATTTCATCATTGAGAAATTTTAGGAATTACTCTTCAGGATTCAGTATATTCTTGCCATTTCTTAGTAACTGGTAGCCAAGCCTAACATTTCTTACATGTTTTTTTCAGTCATAGATTCATTGTCATACAGTCAGAAATGCAAAAAGAATAGGTTTCCAGCATCCAATTTATTTTACAACCAGATTTCTGTGTGTGGCCCACCCTCCCACCTATGTGACATACTGAAGCTTGAGACATACAGAAATTTGAGATAATCACAAGCTGGTTTCAGTACACTGTCTTCTAACTTCAGACCTTCTAGGTCCTGCTGTAGATGATTTGGTGTCACATCCATTATGCAGATAATACAAATGCATAGTTGCAAAAAGACTTGAGTTCTAATGATTTTGAAGCTGACTTCAGATCTGCAGGTAAAACACTAAGATAGCACCTTATCAACCTCTGAATGACATGTTTGTAAGACAGATGGACGGAGGCAGCTTCCCTTCTTCTAGTTTTAGCTACTGCATATGTGTTGCCTTTCTTTTCTTGTAGTTCATTAGATACATCCTATGAAATCACATGAAGAGAACAGGCTGCATTTGAACAACCATGTATTTAGCCACCTGAGACCATAAAAAGGTACAATTGTAGCTGCAATGCTACCATGCAACCATGGCCTATATATGAAAATAAAAACTTGGACTTTAAATGATGTCTGCATGTTACAGAATCACAGAATTGTCTAGGTTGGAAGAGATCTCAAGATCATCGAGTCCAACCTCAAGATCATTGAGTCCAATCAAGTTCAGAAACTGCATTACATATACGGTTTCTGAAGATGAAGGGGTGGTGTGGTGGTTTAACAGATCTAGGATGTCAAACAGTGAATTCAGACAAAGGCCAATTCAGGACTGAATGTTGAACAAGACCTACATTCATTAGCAGAGCTACAGGCTGGGAGAGGAATGGTTGGAAAGCTGCCAGGCAGAGAAGGACCTGGGAGTGATGGTGGACAGTCGGCTGAATATGAGCCAGCAGTGTGCTCAGGTGGCCAAGAAGGCCAACGGCATCCTGGCTTGTATTAGGAACAGCGTGACCAGCAGGGCTAGGGAGGTGATCGTCCCCCTGTACTCAGCTCTGGTGAGGCCGCACCTCGAGTACTGTGTTCAGTTTTGGGCCCCTCGCTACAAGAAGGACATCGAGGTGCTTGAGCGGGTGCAGAGAAGGGCGACGAAGCTGGTGAGGGGCCTGGAGAACAAGTCCTACGAGGAGCGGCTGAGGGAGCTGGGCTTGTTCAGCCTGGAGAAGAGGAGGCTCAGGGGCGACCTTATCGCTCTCTATAGGTACCTCAAGGGAGGCTGTAGCGAGGTGGGGGTTGGCCTGTTCTCCCACGTGCCTGGTGACAGGACGAGGGGGAATGGGTTTAAGTTGAGCCAGGGGAGTTTTAGGCTAGATGTTAGGAAGAACTTCTTCACTGAAAGGGTTGTGAGGCACTGGAACAGGCTGCCCAGGGAAGTGGTGGAGTCACCATCCCTGGAAGTCTTCAAAAGACGTTTAGATGTAGAGCTTAGGGATATGGTTTAGTGGAGGGCTGTTAGCGTTAGGTTGGAGGTTGGACTCGATGACCTTGAGGTCTCTTCCAACCTGGAAAATTCTGTGATTCTGTGATTCTGTGATTCAGGTATCATTTGTAGGTTACCACTAAATACTAGTTTCTTAAGACCATCAGCGCACAGGACAGGTTTTTATAAATAGGTAACCATATTTCTGTTTTCGTCTGTTTGGATTAGAATTTTAGAGCTGCCACTACTACAACAACATGACAACTGCTGAATAAACGTTGACTTCAACAGCATATGCTGTATTTGGTATTCCTCAGAAATTCATGCTGGACAGATGTCCATCCTTCTTTAACTCATAGTTTTGTAAGTTGTTACCCAGACAGTACATATGACACGTATATTTTTCCAGCTCCTACACCAGAATTATATAATAGTTAGTGAATGTGCAGCAAAGTTTAGGAAGTGGATTACTACAACTGAACTGAAATGGCACAGCTGACTGAAGAAGATAAACTTTTTATTGAAAATGAAAATAAAAATAAAAATCTGAATTCTCTATTTCACCCTTAGTGTTAGCTAAAACAAACTTATATGACTAAAGACTGTTTTGTACTTTGCAGATTAATCATGTTTGATAATAAAAACTACGATCAAGCTAGCTGCAGCTAAAATGAAGTTTGCATAGCCATCACACTGGCATTTTCAATGCACAAAATGAGTCTGATCCCCTGACATTTAAAAAGCATGAAGTAACCACTTGGTTGTTTCACTGCTACTTTCTGTCAGTCATACTACTTGGCTCAAAATACAAGTGTTGCCAGGAATGAGGCCTATACCCTGAGTGAAAAACAAAACTCCAAAATTGAATGTGAGGGACAGAAACTGTATAAATGAGGAAAAATTTCACTTACATTTATCCAAGATGGCTGTCGCTATTACTGTTGAAACTCTGCTATGGGCTGAGGTCACAAGACCCTGTAAGCTAAAATAGAGAAGCTTCAGCTGAGGGTAACTGAAGCTGCAGCACATTAAAACACATTTTATAATTATAGGTATTATTGGAGTTTTAATTTCTTGATCTATTTTTCCCAAGGCATGAAAAGTGACCTCTATTTTTTGGTCATTTTTCAAGCCTGGTGGGAAGAAATTTTCAGTATTATCATCTACCTCATTATAAGTGTGTATGTATGTTATATACAATACATGATATGATAGTATGATGGTTTCATTGGCACGAGTTTGGAGTTGCCACATTATTCACAGATGGTGAAACCATACGTGACTTATGCAGATTCTCTCAAACAAAACTAGAATAAGACCTTTATACAACATCACATCATCATGTATGTAGCAAATGTATATAATTATATGTAGCATATTATATAAATGGAAAACTAGTTTAAAAATCTTTAAAATGTGTTCAAATCCATCACAAAGCTTTTTTTCCTTCCTATAAGTTATTATTATTTTTTAATTAAAATTTAGTTGGGGAGTCTAATAACTTTACATCTTAGAAATATCAGAATAACTTTAAAATGATTTTTCTGTATGCATCTGAGTACTGTAGAATGAAAATCTATTGCATCTTAACCTCCCAGGGCTTAAAACAAGTGTGTGATCTACTAGGCAGCTGGAACCTTCTCTTAACCTATGATATAAAGGTCCTACTGTTGGCTTCAGTTAAGTGAAATGATGTTGAATTTGTCACTGATTTTGGATTTAATAATCCCTCTTCTGGTTCACAAGTCATCGTGCTTTTGGGAAAAGAACTGACATGCAAAAGCTAAAACAAAGTAAGAGAAAACAGCAAGGAATTCCCATGGAAATTAAGTGTTAACAACAGAGATGTGGAACAACAGAAAGAAACAGACTAGTAAAGTTCAGTTGAGAAAAGTTTATTAACTGTGCTTGTATTGCATATGATATATACTAATGTAAATATACACTTAGAATCACAGAATCATACAACAAACCAGGTTGGAAGGAACCTCAGAAGATGTTCAAGTCCAACCTTTCATGTGAAAAATGAGTCTAGATGAGATTATCTAGCACCCTGTCTAATCACATCTTGAAAAACTTCCAGTGATGGAGATTCTACCATACCTCTGGGGAGGTTGTTCACAGGAATGATTGTTCTCATGGTAAAAAATTTCTTTTTCAAATCAAGACAAAACCTCTCCCAGTGAAACTGTATCTGTTGCCCCTTTCCCTCTCTATGTGACTCCTTCTGAAGAGAGAGACTATATATATGGATGTATAAACAGACGCATGCAACATGCAAACACAGATTTTTTAGACTGTGTCTTGTAGGCATTTCTACGTCTGAAACAAAGAAAAGTAATTCCAAGAGTACAAGGAATGCAATGAAATCTGAACTACAAAAAATCCGAAGCAGACAAGTAACAGCAAAAACACATATATCAGGGAGATTCAAGTTGCCAAAAGTAGAGTGGAGGGTAGAATCTCCGTGCTTTCTGAGAAAATTTTAAAAAATTAATTCCCATCACATCATATAGATGTTTACTTAATTTCTTGTGCAACTATAATGTGATTTATATTTGATGAGAATATAATAGATTAGAACTAAGAAACTATTAAGTTAATGTATCATTTTGTTATATTCAAAGAAACTGTGGAAAATTAAGAAATCCATTGCAACTGCTAAATGCTATAGACATTTTTATAAAATTAACCCTAGAAGCCATCAGAACCCTACCAAGGATTCTGCCAAACACTGCAGTCAAAAATATCATCTGAAAGATCAGTAAAGAAGACAACACAATTTTAACAAAAATGGCCAAAAATAGCCACTGTGGGGGAAAAAAAAAAAAAAAAAAGTTAAATTTTCCTATCAAAAGCCCAGACGGCTGTGTTTTATTTATTTTTATATAGAAAAAGACAGCAAATGTTCAAATTATGAGGCTATTTTAACAAAATGGGAGAAGCAGTGGCTAAATTCTTTGAAATAGAACAATAAATCATTCACCTTTACCAAACCAATTTCAGTACTTAGATCTGACAGCTAGTCTGAAGTTTCATGAATGCTGGTAAGCTCATGTAGAATGACTGTTTCTTAGTTTTGATGCTTCAGGATTGATACCACATCACTAGAACACTGTGACTCAACTGGAACTAGTTGCTCTCCATCACCTAATGAGAAACACTAACGAAAAAAATAACAAACTGGAATTGAATTAATTATTATCTTCATGAATGGTCTAACAGAATTTACTCAATCTAAACAGAGTTTGTTTGACTATGTAGAATGTAGTCTAATATACTCAGCGTGTAAAGAGGTAAAGCTCTATCAACAATGAGCCCAGTTCATTTCATAAGCAGCAATTTATTTAGAACGAAAGGGGAAAAAAAGTGAAAACGGAGGGGAATCACTATACCAAATGCAGAAAGCCTATGCTATAGGCATCTACATCTGAGTTGGTTATTTGAGGTTACCTGTATAATCAAAGGAGAAAAAATAGGCATTTCTGTGGCACAATTTATTAAATCCTTATTAGATGTCCAACTCAGAGGAGAAAAACTCTCTCTTAGAAGTGTATTAACTATTCACTGACAACAATGTGTTGACTAGAAGTGTCTTGACTATGAATGGTGACAAGTCTCTCAAGCCTAACTGTTAAGGTGAATGAATGAGACAAGGTTTAACCATCTTTTGTCTTCTGAAAGAAATTCCCCTTCCAACACACCAGTTAACTAATTTTGACTTCCCATTAGTATGCATTCCAAGCAGTCATCTGTATCTATGTTAAATAGATGTAAAAACAAAATAATCTATATTTACATTGTAAATTCAGACCATATCAGATAGATGCAATGCACAAAAAATTACTCCAGCTGAAAAGGAGAAGTAACTACAGCACTCATTTTAGTTTTCATTCAGTTATGAATGAAAAACACTGCTGAAAGCCTCAATCTTTTCATTGTATCACAGGACATGTGCACAACCCAGCCAAATACTCTATGTCCTACCTGGACAAACCAACCAACCCTCTAACTCCCTTCTTTCCCTTCAGTTTTAAAGAGAAGCACTCACTGCGGGACAAAATGAATGAAAATGTTACAATCTACACACATGTGCACACATACACAAGTAAACACACAGGAATCAGCCATAGAATTGTAGCTACTAATATGCATATTAAAAAATATATTGAAAAAATTAACAGGATGCTTCAGGAAGTCACATACTCAATAGACTGACCGTAGCCATGTAAGCATATTTTTGTTTTGAATATAGCTCCAAAAGAAAAAAAAAAATATATATATATATATATATAAGCAGATGTAGCCAAAGCTAAAAATCACAGATAGTAACTTCATGCTTTTTATTGTGTAGTAGCTCAAAACAAACTTTTCTAATATTATATACCCTCAGATTTACACAGATAATAAGATTAGATGTGACAGTAGCACTGGCCTCTTTAGAGGTACATATGACAAACTTAGCCAGCCAGCAAGGTAACAATCACCATTTTGATAATCAACTTCAGAATTGAATTGAATTTCCAGAAATGATTTGAATGAAAATTAGCTCACAGCATGATGGGGGTTGGTATGGTGCTTTAAATGAATTACTTGGATAAAAATAAAGATACAATTAAAAAAAAAAAAAAAAGTGTTATTTTGTAAATATTTACAGATTAATTCAAATTTATCAACTATGGAAATTAATCAACAAACAGATTGAAAGCACATCATGCAACTCAGTGATCACCGTGATCACCATAAATCCAGACAATGTATCAGATTTCATCAGAATAGAGGTCATATTTTAAATGAAGGTAGAAGTTGCTATGCATTATTCATCCATCTGAAAATATTACAAGGTGGGATAACTTTTTATAGTTTATTACCATAGCATATTACAAAATGCATTTGCAAAATAAATGTTTAACCGATGATTCTATGACAAGTCGTTTCAAAGCATATTATAAGATGCAAATATTGTTAAAATACGTGTGCATGTTTAATGCATGAATTACAGTCATCAGACTTTGTATAAATTGTCATAAAATTTAACAAATGATAATAAGATATTTATAAATGGCATCTAAATATAAAGTGTGCACATAAAAGTAAATGGTACTAAAATTAATCCTTAGATGAAAGTTCTTATTGCCTTGTCTTTTTACTGAAAACAAACCAGGTGATTTCATTGTTTGGACACTTGCAAGCAATGTCCAAAATAAACTTTTCTTACTAAGCTTCCAAGGCAGCCAGAAACTTCAGTCTTCAAAAGCTTTCCAGAATAAAATCACAGACAGTTTTGTATCAGCTATACAACACTGATTAGCTTTAACAACACTTTCGAACTGTTTCTTATCAAGAATTAAAATGCATCAAATAAATCTGAGTTATTACTTTTAAAAACAAATTTTCTGAGGAAGCAAACTGTTGAAGCTCTGTATGAGAGTTCTTTGCTCATCAGAAAAATCAGCTTTGACAAAGTAGGGAGAAACAGTCCTACCTTTCAAATATTTCACACTTAATCAGTGACGCTCAGTACACAGATACTGATCTATATAAGCCTTATATACCCTCTTAATATATATATATATAATTCAATACCATAAAGCAAAATGTGTATGAAATAAAAGGTATTTACTTTTTTTCATGTGTATACAATAAACAGACAGCTGCCATCAGCATACCTCCTAGTCATTTACAGAAACAAATCTGCCTGCTCAAAGGGGAAATTTATATATGTACCATCTGTAAAAGTCAGACTAAGTGGCTGACAAGATCATGAAAATAAAGAACAGTCCTCACTTCCAAAATAATCAGATGACTGACTAGGAAAAAAAAAAAAAAAAAAAAAAGAGGACTGAAGGAGGCGGGGGAGGCACGACTATAGAAAGATACAACAGTCACATCCTACCAGCTGATGTGCAGAGACTTGCTGGTATGTGAAATCATTCGTAATTATGATATAGAACTTTAATGATTTCACTGTAACTAAATATTGCTATAAATCTATTTTAAATCTGCCAGGTTTCAGTTGCTGAAGAAGTTGAGCTCCAGCTTCTGAAGAACAGTCAAAGAGCATTAGCTGGATCTGAGAAGTTTGATCCTGTGATAGGAATGCTGACATTGTTCTCCCTCTTAGTTTCCTCTGAAGTTTAACAAGATTGAATGCCTGGAAACAAGACCCAAGTACATTCAAGAAAGAAATAAAGTACTAATTTTGATGGAACAGACAAAAAAAAAAAAAAAGAAAAAAAATAAATAATAAAAAAAACAACAACATGGTTTTAAAAGTAAACTAGACAAATTTGTGGATGAAAAAATCTATTTCAAGCTTTTGAACACAGTGTTCTTGAGCTTCACACTGCTTGGAGAATGGGAAGGATCTCAAGTTTTTGTCCTGCCTTGTCATCTCACCCCACTCACCCTTCATACCACAGTGGGAGTGGACACTTGCTCATACAGAGCAGCAGAAGCTGGCTCAGTATCACCTGCTCTTGTATTCTTCTGGACTTTACATAGCTTACATGAGATTGCTTTTACAGGGAAGTGCAGCTGAACTCATGTCAATGGAACCTGCCTAAGGAAGACTCTTACCTTCTGGTCTGTGGTGCTACAAAACACTTTCAGCTGCACGTTATATATTTCCATAAGGAAGTAGAAAAAAAGGCACTGGCACTCTAAAAGTAGAAAATTATTTATTTTCCAAACATTTAATCACAGAGGCATTACATTCCAGCCTACTTATGGTACCTACGGTAACTGTTTCCAATATTGCAGTTTTTATGGCATATTCACTTATAAAAAAAAAAAAAAAAATCCGTATTACATTTATACAATCAATATTGCAAAGCCTGGTTCAGAAACACTCCAAAACCACATTTGTATATACCCTACATTAATGTTGTTTGTATGTATGGTTGTTTACTGTTTTCAGTAAAATCAAATCAAAATCAAATGCAACTTGATTTTACAAACAGCCTAAAAAATACACCCTTAAAGCTTTAGTGAAAGCACTGAAAGTCCATGATGCAGACACAGTCACTGCAGTCTGTTGAATCAACAGAGAAAAACGTATTCAGCCAAATGGGGCTCCTGCTGTCTGCACGTCATAGCTAGAATAAATGATGCATTAAGTGCCTCCAAGCTGCCTGTCCAAATGCCTGCCCAGCAAATCATCTAGAGAACTTGTGGCTAATCACTTATTTTTCCTTAAAAGCCTTCACATTCAAGGTCCTGCAGAAATCATTTGTTTCTTCAGCTTTTCCAAATATAAAGGAACCTAGCAAATTGGTAAAGCACAAGAGGCTTTAAAGTCAAACTTCATCAATTCTTGTGTGTTTATCTTGTTTCCTAAAGATGTGACCATTCGGCTCTTGGGTAAGAGTGACTTAGTTAAAGTGAAGGACAAGAGGATTCCTCTCTGAAGCATGAAAAATGCTGTGCAGGACATTCCAGCAATGGCATCACTCCTTGTTGGCATCACTCCTTGTATTATTGACACTGTTAGATACTGTTTAAGCTTCTTTGTAAACACAGGTAAGTTTCAACTCAATCCACCAGAAGTGTGTTTTTTTTAAAAAAAAAGGGCCAAAAAAAAAAAACGGAGAGCAAAAGCAGTACACAGGAAGAAAAAGATCAGAATGTCCTACAGTAAAATGAGATGGGAAAAAGATGATAAAAAGATGAATATCATAAATAAAATTAACAATAAATAATTTCTCTTTATAATATGTAATTCCCCCCCGCCAAAGGGTTATGTGACAAATACTTCAGAAAACAACATATATTGCAGGCATTGCTTAAAGAGGAACTGTCAAGTGGCCTTACCAGCACTTACAGCTGTTGTATAATTAAAAATTCAAGAAAGTATTATTGATAACTTGTAATTTTCTACATACATTTCCATAGTTGCCATTGCAACCCTGTTTGTTTATCTGTGTGGTGTGGCAGAATGATTCAAGAGAAACAAGCAAGCAACTGACTCATAGAGAAATTGTCAATGAAACACTCTAGACAAGTTGAATATTTTAAATCCTAAAGGGCTATATATATAAACTGAAGTTATTCTTGAATGTATAAATATTCAGCTATACAGGCTTTAGAAATACCTGAAATATGCTGAGAGTGTATCTTATTTCAAAAATTAACATCTTCTTTAAATTTTGCTTTCCCACTTTCTCTTAATCTTCTTTGCAATTAATTATGAACTTTTTTTTTTTCCTGATGTACTTGGCAGTTTATGCTAGGCACACATGTGAAGAAAAGGCCCACTACTCCAAACATGAATCATCCCCTGTCATTTCATGGTTTCAGATTACAGTTTACAAGGTGACAAGAAAGTCCAGCTGAAAATGTGCACCACTCACTACAAGCGGAGACACCACAGACTGCTCAGCTTATAGTTTGGTGTTGTTCATGTTCATGGAATGGTACTGGCACTCTTCGCATTCATCCTTCAAAAAGAAACTTCTTTCACTAAGTACAACAAGACTCTTCTTCTAGTAATAAATGGAAAGGAAACAATGAATTCTATTATTCTGGAAATATTCCACATTTTGGATTGAATTTCCAGACATCTGTCCTTGTGTGTATGCATGTGTTTGCATTTGCATCTTCTGCTAAATTCTTTGTTCTGCTGGTAGTTTGTGAGTTTCTCACCCACAGATTTCATAGCAAGCTCTGTTAAGAAATGTGTAACTAGTCACACCTTCTAGAGCATGGGATGCTGAATGGTCCAAAGATCTATAGGACACCATTAAAGTGTGCTCTCAAGGAAAAGTCAAGTATTTAGCTGACTTAAGAGATTTGTGTAGCTAAATACATTTTCTTTGAAGAAGGAAGCCTCTCAGATTTAAAATGTATGACATCCTAAAATGAAAGGCAGGCCAAGGAAAGGAGCTGGTTAAAGAAATATATCAGTAAGACTTCATGTCAAGGTCTTATGAAAAATGCTGTATTGTCATGAAAACAAAAGGTTATTCATGGAAATTGAAAAGCAATGTTGTGCCTTTTTTTAAAAACAGGACAGTGACGAAGGATTTGGAGACTAGACTTTTAATCTTTATACTTAATGTCCCTCTTGATCTGACCATTACAGGGTTGGTGCGGACTGTATCAAACAGATATTCGCATTCATTTTTCAGGGTCCTGACTTAGCCTATCTGCAATTAGTCTGATGAGAGGGAGGGGAAGGGAAGGGAGGGGAAGGGCAGGGCAGGGCAGGGCAGGGCAGGGCAGGGCAGGGCAGGGCAGGGCAGGGAAGGGCAGGGAAGGGAAGGGCAGGGCAGGGAAGGGAAGGGAAGGGAAGGGAAGGGAAGGGAAGGGAAGGGAAGGGAAGGGAAGGGAAGGGAAGGGAAGGGAAGGGAAGGGAAGGGAAGGGAAGGGAAGGGAAGGGAAGGGATCATTTGGAGAGTCTGTGATATGATTGCATTGTTAAATAGGATGATCAACAAGCATTATTCATAACCATATAGTATGAGCCTAGAAAAACGGAATGGGAAGAAAGGACTTTGACCAGAAGTCTCATGCTTTCCTATGTTTCATAATTCAGAAGAAAGTGTCCATTTAGGCTGCTTAATCAGGATCACCTTTTTGGCAGGAATTATGCAGACACTGAAGTACCTGATCCATGAAGAGACTCAGCTCATAAACTGTAAGAGTCAGCAATACACAGATGGCAAGTAAGACAGTGCTCCAGAAATACTGGAATAATTAAGATGCTGTGGTATGTTTTATTTCTAATAAAAGCTAGAATCATAACCCTCATAAAAAGGAAAGGATTGAGAGATCAAGTCTAAAGCACTATGCAAGTAATCAAAACATGAAAGTCTCCACAGATACTTCACAAGAATTTCCACATATATGTTCACATATTAAAAAGATAACTCATTTATCTCTAGAAAGACAGTTTTGATATAGTTTAAGTAACTGATGTGGGTAAATAACTTGCCATCATGGTCTGTACAAACCAAAGCTCTATTAGTTTTTCAAATAACAAGTTTATTCTATCTGCTCAAGATTTAGAGACTAAAGGCATTATTATAAGAAAACTTTTTTTCTCAACTAAGGTATTATTAGCGATATTTAGAACTTCAGCTAATATTTCTTAGAAACAACTTAAGTAACATTTGTAAATAGAACATATTTTATATAGAAAAACAATTGGACAAAGCAGACTCAGAGATATATATGAATGGGAGTGAAACCACATTCCCCTGCAGTTTTTGTACAGATTTAGTAGGAGTTATACACAGACACAGTGACATGGTCTGAAACTGTAAAAGCATATAATGGCAGTATTTGTGGAGAGAGATTAAAAAAAAAAAAAAAAAGAAAAGAAACCTTTCAGGCTGCTGAATGAAAATGAAACATCCCAAATTCAGGATAATTTCATGAGATCATACTTCATACTAAAAATGGTATTATATTTTTGTCACCATACTTCTCAATTTTCATAAATTTTGGATTATGTTTCCTTGTTTCAATTTTACTGTAGAGTGAGGAAGGATTTTAGTGTCTGTTCATTAAGAATATACAACATTTCCTCTCACAACCTGTGATTGTACTTAATTTTTAACAATCAGTGCAAACTGTTAAATGATCAATGTAAGCAGTTAAATTACTTTTTCAATATGTATCATATTAATCAATACTGGCTTTCTTGTACCACCATGGCATTCACTACTGATCATTCTACTTTCCTCTGGGGGCCACAAAGTCACCCCAAATCTTGATAAGGTGAAATAAGTTTTCAGGTCAACTTCAAATTCTGATATACACCATATACTTCAGCCATTTTTTCAGATCATTAATAAATATATTAAACAATGCTATTTAACGTACAGGTCAGTGGTAGACAGAAATGTTAACCTTTTGCCATTCTGAAAATTGACAATTTATTCCTACTCTATCTTCTGTCTCTTAGCGTGTTTCCAACTTGTGATGGAACTTTAACTTTCACCCAGAACTATTCAGTTTTCTTAATATCTTCTTAATATCTTTGACTGTGTCAAAGGCCTTTCAAATGTCCTTGTGAATCATATCCCTTGGTATTACTTTAAAAGTAAATTTATTTGGAAACAATAATATTTCTTGTAGATTGAAAATACTGGAATTCTCTTAATAGATGCAGTGATAGAGATTTGAGTGTTCTGAAAATTCAGTAAACTTTGAGGTCTGAGAAGGTGACCACAATTCGTCTCACAGAAAGGTCAGAGCACCAAAAACTTCCAGCTGAGTCAGTAATGCAGAAAAAAAAAAAACAAGGCCTTATTTTATCCTGTTAGAATGCAGCATTTGAATGCACATGGTAAGTCACACAGGCTGACAAAAGATTCTGAAGCAGTATCAGTGGTAGCAGCATAGGTAGTAGTACAGCTGTGCAAAGGCTCCCATGTATCTGACCAGGAACAAACTGTAGGCACTGCATAAATACAGAGTAAAATGATTGTCCTGTGTAAGATGAGTGATGACAGTGACAGACTGATAGGATATGTCATGATAGCAGGCAATATATGTGGCTAAGCTTTCTGTATATAAACTGGAAAAGTCTGAATGACTGACTTGGAAGAGGATAATGAGGTACCTTGCAATCATTACAGACAGCACAGAAGAAAGTACAATAGGGCTTATCTGAAAATCTAAAAGTAGGAAATTAATGGCTCATTCTTTTTTTCTACTTTATGAGGAATAATAGGTATCATGAAGTCAGTCTGTGAAGGATTATAAAACTGAAAACAAACTGCCTGTATTGGATGCTTCGAAGAGGAACTGGGGAAAGGCACAGAGAGAGATGTTAGGGAAATAATCTGTGCAGAACAGTGGCAGCAGTAAGACAAGATGACATTTGTCATGTGCTGAAAAGAGGCCAGCTGTAGTAACTGAAATGTGGAGAACTTGCATGAGAGTTTCGGTTCTGCACACTGCTTAAAAAGCTGTACCTTAGTATGGATGTGATGACTAAGACTGATACCCAGATTCAACATTCAGGGTGTTTATGCTCCAAGCTTCAGAGATGACCAACACAGCGATTATAGTGATTTTACCCTGCTGGGCAGCTAAACTCCACCACAACTACTCTTTCACTCCCCATTAGAAGAAGAGAGTGAGAAAAAAGTATGCTGCAATGAAAAGAGATAACAGGTTGAGATAAGGATAATTAAATTAAAAGGAAAAAGAAGAGAGGGGAAAAACAAGCAAAGGCCACATGGAAGCAAAGAGGAAAACAAAACAAAACAAAGCAAAACAATTCTTCTCTAATTCTCATTCAGCCACATCCTGGCAAGCAGGGTCTCCATACATGTAGTGGTTGTTTGGAACGACAGACATAATGAAAGCCCCCCCTCTCCTTCCCCTTTCCCACCTTCTATTGCTGATGTATGAGGAGCGGCTGAGGTCACTGGGCCAGTTCAGCCTGGAGAAGAGGAGGCTGAGGGGAGACCTCATCGCAGTCTACAACTTCCTCGCAAAGGGGAGTGGAGGGGCAGGTGCTGACCTATTCTCCATAATCACCACTGATAGGATCCATGGGAACAGTATAAAGCTGAGGCAGGCAAGGTTTAGGCTGGACATCAGGAAGAGGTTCTTCACCGAGAGGGTGGTTGCACACTGGAACAGGCTCCCCAGGGACGTAGTCACTGCACCAAGCCTGTCTGAATTTAAGAAGCAATTGGACTGTGCACTTAGTCACATGGTCTAAAATATTGGGTAGACCTGTGAGGTGCCAGCAGTTGGACTTGATGATCCTTATGGGTCCCTTCCAACTTGGGATATTCTATGATACTCAGATAATTAAGTATTATTGTAGAAATGTGTCTCAAATTCCATTAAAAAGATAAGTCAAGATTTAATTAAGCACATGGTAAAGTTAATGAAGAGTGTTAAGCATAAATCAAAGAGTTAATGTAAGACATCTATATGGAAAAGCAGAGCTAATTTTAGAGTAAACTGTAAATAAAAACTCAAATGGCTCTAAAGCTTTCCAAGAATGAGCAAAAACCCATTGACACAAAAGGAAGCAATACTAAAACCTTACTTCTGTGCATTCTGCCTAAACATAAAAGACAATGCTTTTTTCTGCAATTAAAATACGTGCAGACAGCGTTAAAGAATATATCATTTTTATAATAACTAGGTAAAATAATTAATTCTCCTTTTATTTTTTTTTAGTTTGAAATTTTGATTCTGCAGATACTGATAGTTTGCAATGAAGCCATGATGTCCAAAACCTATTTGAAAAGAATTGCATTACAAGAAAACATTAGGGAAATATAACATCCTCTCTCTCCTTTCAGCAGAGGTACAAATTAAAAGGATATCTCTGCTGAGATACAAAAGTTTAGTGGCATAGAGATAAAACAAGATCAGTCAAAATTGTGATAAACTTTTCTCCAATTATTCCTGGTTTTATTTAATTTTACAAATTTAGCATTAGGTTTTGAAATTAAAAAATAAGATCTGTGGTTGGTGCAACTGAACATAATTTATCAAAAAGGAGTTACGGATTTAGGTCATCTGAGGATGTTAATGGATATTTTATTATAATAATCACATTTTATTATGTAATTAAAACATAACACATTTTAAATCAGATGTTAGAAAATAACTTACATTTACAGTCTAACATCACCTAAATAACTTAGAGGTTTGCTTAACTCTATGAGGAATACTGTCAAAATACTAAATGGAGATACAATGATAACACGCCCATTAAACGCCACACAAGGCATGTGACTTTACACATTCTCCTATGTGTATCATATTAGCTATCACCCTGCTGTTCAACTTCATGCTTTTGAATAAGCACAAAACTGAACATTAACTAAGCAAAGGATATAAATTGTTATATTTTATTAGTTTAAACTACATATAAACAACTGGTTTGTCTTAAACTGAAACAAAGCAAAACAAATTTCTGAGTTTCATCCAGAAAAGCTATAAAAAGTAGACTTTTCTGCTTCTGTTCATGACTGTTCAGACATCTGTTCATGAAAATCTGCATTATATTACAAATTACTTTTTTTTTTTTTTTTTTTGGAAAACTGGACTTCTGACTATCTTAAAACAACCTCCTTCCATGTGCTGTTTTCACGTTATGTTGAACAGTGCTTTCCTATTATTAATTGATGTTCTGAGACTGGTAACATGAAGGTGTGCAGCTCACTTGCTGAGTTTGTACCTAGTCCAGCATGACAGCAAGAGCTCAAGCCGCTGAAGGACAGCAGAAGCCAGCCAGGGTAAGCAGCCATCACAGGTCTGCTCCATATTCGCACCAGGAGTGGCCTACCTACTTCCAGGGAGGTTGCTGCTGGGGAAAACCTAATGCTGCCATGGTGTAAGCAAACCCTTAGGGAACTGCCGAAGTACTGCTAAAACTGCAGTTTTAGCTGCATAGATAAAACTTATGTTATGGTTTTAGTTTAAAACATAAGTGCCTTATTATATCCTGCAAAATCACAGACTATTTCTTAAATGCTTATGAAAGTATCTACAGATTCCTTTTTATAGTTGATAATGTCAGGCAAAGGAAGAAGGTTAATTTATATGAGAATAGGTAGCACATAGTCTACAGATATTTCCTGTATCAATAATGTTATCAAATGCTCATACTTAATCACATTCTATTCATTCATTAGCTTCCCAAGACAGTAACGAGAAAAAGGACTCATGGACCAGATATGCAGACATATATCACAGTTTGGAAGAAGGAAATAAATGGAAGGAAGGAAGGAAGGAAGGAAGGAAGGAAGGAAGGAAGGAAGGAAGGAAGGAAGGAGGGAAGGAGGGAAGGAGGGAAGGAGGGAAGGAGGGAAGGAGGGAAGGAGGGAAGGAGGGAAGGAGGGAAGGAGGGAAGGAGGGAAGAACTAACTGTGATTTAATGAAAGATATTTTTAGCTAAGATTCTAATAAGTAGCTTGACATAGCTGTATATGTGACAGACCAAAACTATTTTTTTCTATCAGATAAAACATTATCATCAAGTGTTATAAACTATGAAACTCACTGCTTGCTTGGTATAAGTTACGCTGCTGACAATAAAGTGCATTTTGAGAGAAAAGGAATTACTTTGCTTAGTTTATTTTCGTTGGGAAAGAGAAAGCCTCTGGAAAAGCACTACTTTGAATCTGTCACTACTTCAGTCTGTGCTGTGTTGGAGCTGGCCTTTCAGGGCAACTATTTTCAAATAATGTACTGTACAAAATAAAATACTAAAAAATATTGTGCACAAAGTGCGATATTCTATATTCACTTTCATAACGGAGCTAACAGAGAGGCAACATTTGAAATATTGAACCAGGTCTTCCCTGTGTTCAAAATGGCAGAATTACAGAAAATCTGTGCTGATTTTATCTGGTAAAAGGTTTGCTTGAGGGTGCAAAAGTATTACCTAAATTTACAAGACAAGAACACACAGTGCATGTTGTTGAAAGGTGTCTCTCTTCATGTCATATTGCAACTTTTAGATGTAGACTTCAAAGAAGTCACTTTCCTCTCTACAATTCTTAAACAGCAGTGCTATTCTAAAGGGAAGAAATGGCACAAGAGATTGTGTATAAAGAATGTATTTTAGAACTTAGAAAACTCAACTACTTCATTATTTTTAAAGCTTTACCTTTACATATATGAAATGGCATTTTATGAATTACAGCTTATGATTTGTACGCATTGAAGGAAGCTAGTATACATTTCCAAAATATTTTCTGCAATGCACAACTAGAATTTATTTTCTATAATAGAAGACCCCTTTCAAATAAAATTAACAAAAACAAGCAAAACCAAAAATATTGTACCAAATAGTAAGGAAAAAAAAATCTTAAATGCTATCTTAAACCTCGGAGACATTCTTCATATGAACATCCATATTTTCTATTAAATTGCTACTTCTAGACAGTACTCCATGTGGTGTGATCCTCTTAATCCACAATTCAGGAGTGATAATCATTCTTTCCTTTATACATTTCTAGGAATCTGCTGAAATGCTTGGCTGCCTACACTACTGTAATTTCCTTTATGCAATTGTAAATTAAATTTTGTAGAAGCGGAGAGTGATTTAAAAATATATATATGTATTTCCTTTTAAGAAACTTAATACAGCAGAGAAAATTCAAGAGGAAGAGGCATCTACAGATTTGTAGGTAGAACAAAATACACCAAATAAATGATTTTTATGGTTACATCATTTGTATGTCATACAAGTTGACACAGAGTATATTATATTTTATACATACATAAAGAGTGTGTTATTTTTATCTTGTAATGCCACTTTCACATCACTCAATACACCAATGGAGAATATTGAGTGAATTATAAATAAATATTTTTCCTCAGACCTATTGGTTATTTTTCCTGGAAAAAAAAAATATATATATAATAATAGAAAAGCATGCTGTTTACTTTATATTCTGTCAATTAAAACTATGTCAAAGCAACTAGGTCTAGTAAAATGAATAAAATACTTAATACTTGGAATACTACAGGCCTAAAAAATGAATTTGAATAATGAGAGTAATAAGGATCAAAAGTAAAAAAAAAAAAAAAAAAGTGTGATCTTACTACTGTGTTCATAAGGGAGCACTGAAAAGACAAAAAGGATTGCAAGGATAGGCAATACTTTAAAATGGTATAGCAATTAACTGTAATTAACATGAAATTGCATTACATATAGAAAATTTGCTTGAAGTAGTATCTTTTTCACTTCTTAACGATGATAAACCCATCAAAAATCTACTAAATCTCAAAAGTCTAAGAAGTCTTCACTAAGGAAACTAAGTCAGGGAACTAAGTCAGGGAACTAAGTTGCCTGTCTCTACACAGACAGGCAACACCAAACAGCAGTAACAGACTGTCAAAGATGCTACAATAAATGCTCTGTATTCTTTGAAAAGCTATTCATCTGAAAGTTCTGATTAAGATTTTTCTTTTATGTAGACCCAAGCTCTGGAAATGTGTATAAAATGATATATTTGTTAGTTTGATTTGTGGTCTACATATTTGTATGCATGTTTACCAGCCACTAGACTTGCTGAGATTCAAAGTACTAAAACCAAACCCAAACCAAATCATTGGCTCTTCACCATGTGCCTTTATTACCTGATTGTTCTTGACAGAGCTGGGTGAGATCTTTCAGAGATGATGATGATACCACAAAGGGCAGTAATCTGAGCTGCAGTTTTCTCTGCAGCACAAACAAAACCAGTGCCTCTGTTCCTTTACATAAAGAAAGAGACTGAAGTCACGCCACAGGCTTGCGGAGGCTGCATGTTTTCACATAGTTTTTACTTCAAGCAAATGTGGAGGACCGAAAAGCCCATTCTTCTTTTATTTTTCAATTATTTTTGTAATCTGAAGTCTCTCTTACAGGTGCTAACTTAGAAAACAATGAAAGTTGCTTAATTTCTTTTCAAACATACCTTTATAGTTAAAGAGGCTATCATATACCAACATTTCTACTTAAAACAAACAAACAAACAAACAAACAAACAAAACACCAACAACAACAAAAAATGGGTAAGTGGTTCTATTTATAATTCCACATTTTAATAGCAGCTATATACAAAACACATGTAATAGTTTAGTGAATACTGAGGTCAGTATTCACAGGGAAATTTCATCCTACTTTTAAATGAACTGACACCAGACTTCCACCCCACCATTCCATCCAACTGATTCCTTTAAATTTACAATAGATCCTGAATCATCAGCAGTTTGGAAAGCTAATATGGGAAAAGCACAGTGTTTGAAGAGCCTCTTTTCCACTTCAGTGTAAAACAAAACAGAAAAAAAAATTAAAAAGGTCAGCCATTATTTTCATTTGAACAGCAGTGCTAAATGTCAAAGTGGTTGGTTATAAGTAAGCTTGTAAAGTGGCTATTTAAAGCACCCATGTGCCAATGTAAACACATGAGTGAAGTAATCTAAAAGAATAGACAAGAAAGTGTTTGATTTAGTATGAGGATTACTGTAAACAAATTTAAAACAAACAAACAACAACTACAACAAAATACTTCAGCAGGAAGTATCACTGAATCACAGAAAAACTTGGGTTGGAAGGGACCTTAAAGATCACTTAGCTCCAAACCCCCTTCCATGGGCAGGGATGCCACCCACTAGATCAGGTTGCCTAGGGCTTCGTAACCTCCAGAGATAACCATCCACAGCTTCTCTAGGCAACCTATTCCAGTACCTCACCACCCTCTGAGAGAAGAATTTCCTCCTAAACTATAATCTAAGTTTCCCCTCTTTTAGTTTGAAACCATTCCCCATTGTCCTATCACTACCTGCCCATGTAAAAAGTCGCTCTTCTTTTTTATAAGCCCCCTTTAAGTACTGGAAGGCTGCTATGGGTTCACCCTGAAGCCTTCTCTTCTGCAGTCTGAACAACTCCAACTCCCTCACAGCCTGTCTTCATAGGAGAAGTGCTCCAGCCCTCTGACCATCCTCATGGCTCTCCTCTGGACCCACTCTAACAGATCCACATCCTTCTTGTGCTGGGGGTCCCAGACCTGGACTCAACACTCCAGGTGGGGCCTCAGAAGGGCAGAGTAGAGAGGACCAATCACGTCCCTCACCCTGCTGGTCACACCTCTGTTGATGCAGCCCAGGATGCAGTTGGCCTGGGCTGCTAACACATACTGCTGGCTCATGTCAAGCTTTTTGTCCACCAGAACCCCCAAGTCCTACTCTGCAGTCCCACTCTGCTGTTAGTGAGTTCTTCTCACAGTCCGCACTTATGTCTGGGATTAATGCTATCATCATACTTTAGATCTAATCAATATACTTCATACAAATGTGATTTGGCACCAGTACATTTTAGTACAAAGCAGTATTGTACTACTGAAGTACTCAAGTATTGTGCAAAAAGTAATTCATTTGTACTCAGGTCACCTTCACCCATGAAATATAAGCATTTCCACTTTACAGATGGGAAAAACAAGTCACAGAGCTTATAGATGGCTTGATCAAATTTATTTTTCATATTAGCAGCACTGGACATCAATATTCAGAAGACAAATCCCCTTAGAAAGTATCTGACTTTGAGCCCTTCAGCTCCAGGCAAGCTAAGTGAAAAATAAGATGATCTTTATCACACAAAACATTCCAGGACATATTTAAATCCCTATCACATCAGTAATGGGAATATTCCTATGTTTAAAATTAAGCGTATCTTAAAGAACATGTTAAACTAATGCTACATGGATGCTGTGAGAGAATTCAGTTCTGGGCATCCAGCACACCATGCTGCCATTCTAACACAAAATGAAACACAGAATTTATATACAGGGATTAAACTTGTATTATAACAGACTAGGAAAGGCATGCTCAACCACCAATATCACAGATTAATGACAAAAAGTATTTTTCCATTTTGTTTTGCTTTCAAAAACGTTGCATGTTTTACATCCCAATAACATCATTCTCTCTGGAAATAGACACAAAGTACAGTGCCTGGATTGGATTAGATCAAGCCCTCTAGAAGTTTTCCAAGTAGCATTACCTGCTTTTTACACTCATGGTGGAAAAGAAAACTCTATTGCCAAGTGAGACATAAGAAAATCTGAGCATATTTACCAAGGGAAGAAATCTGTACTCTAGTTCTATTGGTTTGTAATTCTTTCAACTGGTACAATATAACTACTGGTTTCTACAATACTGGTAGCCAAACTAAAATGGTTATGTTCAGATTGCCATGATTCCTGCAGTGATGAAGACTACAGATTGCTTGTCTGAGATTAAGTACTTCATGAGTCCTTCTCCTTTCATAGGTTTGGTGTGAATATAAAAGAGTGGGTGGGAACTATCTTGTGACCCCAATGTAGTGACATAAAAATAACTGGTACTTCATCTCAGAAACCAGAAAACAGATTTCCATCTAAATTATTTTGTCAACAGCATGGCGGTATCCATGCTAACCTTATTTGGCACCAGTGAATAATTAGATACACAGGGGTGTGACTCCAATTGAAGGTGTTGGCATTGTAGCACTCTGTGAAAATATTAACTATGAGGTTAACTCCAATTTTCTCTTCTTTAATTAAATGCACATGGTACTAATGAGGTAACCTACTGTTCCTTGATAGCACTAATTAGCTAAGAGGAGAGTACACTCTCACACTGCAATTTAAACCTAAAAATAAGGTTGAAATATGCTAATTGCAGGCAATTTAAAACAGTACAAGTTGTAGAACTAGTCATAATAAGGGAAACTGACTGCTTTACAGCTCTGCAGCTGTAACTTTGGTTAAAATCAAAACACGCCACACAATTTTAGAATGATTTGGCAAAGTATCCAGCAGTTTTCAAAAATTGTTAATTCACGGTATACAACATAAATGAAAAAAAAAAAAAAAAAAAAAGAATCTTAGCTGCTCATCTAGAAAAAGACAAAATATGCCTTATGAATCAGAATAAAACTGACGAAGTCTGTGTAGAAAAATGCCTTTTGTTTAGACTAATTTGTAGATCCGAATTTTCCCAAACACTTAAGAGTCTCATTTGTAGAGGTGTAAAGCAGCTGCAGCTTATGCTGACATCAGTGGAGTCCTGGCTGCTCAACTCTTCTGGAAATCTGGCCCTAAGATTAGACTTTTCAATGGGAAAAAAAGAAACAACAACAACAACAAATGCTTTTGACAGAGAAGGTACATTTTGAAGAACAAATCTGTGATCCTACTTAGAACTTTGAAGTCCTAAAATAGCAACATTTTGTACTGTAACCAAGCATATTCTTTACAAGGTAATGCAAAACAGAATTCAGTTTAGACAGTGAATTGCAGACAAAGTTGCATAGTGCATTGATTTGTAATAATAATTTCAAATTTCTTGATTTAGAGCTCCTAGTATTGAGCAGGGAAGAGAAGATGTACGACTGCTTTGCTACCTGAGCCATTTTGCTGACTAATGCCTGGGGTGACAGTGGCCTTAGCTTTGGCTGAGCTTGTGGCCTTTTTTTTTTTTCCTTTCTGTTTTACTGAAAAAAGAATAGCAATGCAAATACTGCTATCCCAAGAAGATAAAAGGATGACAACATAGTGATCCCTTAATAAGACACAGAGAGGAGATCTTCATAGGCACAGGAAAAGACTTGAATTGAATGAAAATAGCATGGCCTGCATAACCAAAATCATCAATCTTATTCTCTGATCTAAAGAAAAATAGCATTAAGGGAAATGATACCAACTAAGTTGTCATTCCAGAAAGAAATAAAATCTGTTCATACGTATCAATATGAATTAATGCTGTACACCTTCTAATCAGCAGACTTCCATGAAGAATAATGAATGATTAATAAAAAGTACATAATAAGTTGCCTGACTTTGCACTACATCTTTTAATTTTAATCCATTAGAGGTCCCTACCATTCATTTTTAAGGCATTGAAAATTTATTTCCCAGATAGTTAATACTTTAGGAATACACACCTATAGGTTGTTAGATAAATGCTATGTTGTGGGGCCTAGTTCCATAATTAAAGGCAATATAACTACACTGTAGATACATCGATAAAATGTCTGTTTCACATTTCGTAAGGCATTATTACAATCTATAGACTTCCTTTATGACTACAGCTATGGTATACTACAAGAAGAGTGCAAGAGTCATCAAAGCAGTTATATCTTTTTTTGGTAGGGTATTTTCAGCAATGTCAAATAATCTATTTATTAGTTTTGGACTACGTGAGTGATTTTCTACTGCAGAGAAAAGCACGAGACTCCTAAGGGTCCTTGCCAGGCCAAGCTGAGCATCAGATTCTTCCTGGCTCCAACTTGGTGACCGATTTAATTTTGTGTGAGTGAGCAAGAAAGATTAACTGGTAACAGCAAAACTGATGCACCTACCAGTATCTGCGCAAGTCAGCTGATGTCCTCTTTTGAGGTAATGCCAACCTCTAATGGTGTAATAAAAGGGAAACCCTCCTCTACTCCACAAATCAAAGTTTATATCAAAGAGAAACCATACAACATGGCCTGTGCATGTAAATAACAACTGTCCAGATTTAGGGGGCTACTATGGTAACGATGAGATGCAAGCATACTCAGACCCAGTTCTATTTACTATAGGATTTGCTGCATCGTTCAGGAATTGATGGTACTCCACAAATTTCTGCCTTGAATGTGTGTTTATTAAAGACAATAAACACTACTAAGTTAGTTCTCTTTAAATATATATATATATTTATATTTATATTCATATTCATTTATTTATAGTATATAAATATATATTTATATATAGAATATATATAAATATATAAATGTATAAATATATTACATATATTACATATATAAAAATATATATATTATATATGTTTTTTTAATATATTTAAAGTAAAACAACACGATCTTTTTATTTGAAATCAGTACGTTTAATATCAAATTCACAGCTGCTATTACAGAGAGGAACAGGGACATAAAAATGGAAGAATTGTGCCTGCCATCCTTAAATAACTTAACGAACTCCTCCAATAATAAAAGTGAGGCGGGTTTGTCACACTGGCTCCCTGCAGGGAGGGCAATAAAACTAAAGGCTTGCTTACAGCTCTAACACATACACAGCATGTAGAAGAAGACCAAGGCAATAGAGGAAACTTATTCTCTTATTCTAGGCATCAAAAGTCTTATGAAAAACTCATCTGTTCGAATTCCTTAATTATTTTCCAAAGCTTATGGTCAGAAAATCCATATATTTAACAAAATAATAGAGAAGTCATTACCTAGCCTAAAATAATTACCCTCCTCCCAAGAAAGGAAGAAAGAAAGAAGAAATAACTGCAAATAAGCATCAATTACACAGTACAAAAAGTGTTAAAAAGGAATAAGTCATAGGCATGACCAGAAGGCTTTTTTTTGTCTTTTCATTTGTTCTTTGCACAGTTTTCTGCCTTTCTTTTTTTTAACCTCAAAAGACTTCCCATTGAGGTCTGTGAGCAATTTAATAAAGACAAGATAGCTTGGGCCAGATTTCTAGCTGTTTTAAAGTAGTGTTAAAAGTGATGGAATCATCCATTTCTCCAGTAACTGAGAGTGCACCTTCTTCGTGCAACCACCTCCATCTTGTGTCTTAGATTATTTCTGATCTAGAAAGTGTAACAACAGTGATATTACGTGATACTGGAAAGTACCTACATTATATAGCTTTGACTGACATTTCTGCATGCAAACATCTTCAATGACAAGTAATCAAGTGGAAGTAAAAGATTTTCTAAATGCAAAGATAATTAATGCCACAATAACATCCTACTGAAATGATGCATATGATTCAAATTGATTAGAAAAAGAGATTGCAATTTTATCTGGTTGATGGCTGTACTGTAAAATTATAGTCATTCTACCCCTATAGAAAAGATTTATCGTCTTCAGCTTACATCGTAAAGTTTCTGCCAAATTCTTCTTTCTTAAATAGACAGTTTTCATTGTATTAAGATAGTGTTACTAACTGAATGAAAGATTTCATAAGTAGGTAACAGGCTGTAAAGAAAACACTTATCAGTTAAGATAAGCACAGTCAAAATCAATGCAATCTTAAAAAAAAAAAATCCTAAAGAAGCAACACCTGAAAAATACAATTGTTGCTGTTCTGTCCTTTCTTGAAGAAGATTTAGAGAAAAGATCTCTAATGAATTAATAGACATCTTCTGTAAACCTGTTGCTCACAGTTTTAGGTTGTTCTCACGTAGTTACCACTTGAGAGGATAAAGAATAGGAAGAAATTTGATGCCTCTGGGTTGAACCCTGAAACCAATAACTATGCTCTTTTTTTACCTTTCTTTTCTGGAATATATCCAAAAGCAAAACAGAATTTTCTTTTTGTTCTTAGAAATAAGTAGTAGAGCTCACCTGTGCTATGACCATATGAAACAAAAGAGCAGAAAGACCTTGTTCTAATCTTGTTTGCCCTGTAGCCAGCTGTTGGCAGCCAGTGCCCTTAGCTGCTGCTTCCTGAGGAGCACAGACTTGCCCAACTGTTCTGCTCAGCCTTCCAGTGCAGAGCATCCCACACAGTACATAAGACTCAGGTTAAAATACTCAATCTACTTCAGCAACGGTATATATAAAATTGGCATCCATATGCACGCATATATGCATATTAAAAAGCTAGTATATAGAACTTTCTTTTAACAGACTTTAAATTACTATTAATCAAGGTTACAAGCAAAAGATATAATTAAGAAAAGACACCAAACCTCTGAATCGTAGTGCTTGAACTTTATAACGGGTAAGTTTTCTTAACTAAATCCCTATTAGTAAATAACTAGAATTAAGAAAGTAAATTAAAAGTTCTCATACCCTTTTTTAAATTTTAAACATCCTTTGATACCAAATCTCTGTGATCTAAAAATATCACAAAGCTCAGCTAATCGTTAATAAATCTATGCATACTAGCAACATGAGGTAAATAACATTTAAAAATGTATACTTAAAATCTGAAACCTTATTTTTGGTTGTTTAAATACAGAATGTTTTAGAGAGTAAAAAAGCAATTTCAAATGAACACTATTCTCCCTCTAATGTGTATTTCTTCTGGATTTAAAGCAAAAGAGCAATGAAGCCCATGAAGGTTTGTAAATATGAAGGAAATCAAAAGTTGTGCTACTAATGGTTGCATGAACTCAGCATGAAAACTGAAAGAAATATAGGTTCATTAGTCCATGAACTGTATTTTAAAACTATATCATTGATATAGTTTTCTAAAGGAAACAAAGCAGATTTTAGTATGTTTATACAATATATATAAAATAAATGGCAACACAAGAAAATGTCACATTGTAGAAATGTTTCACCATATGCTAGAAATTTCTCATTTATAAGCTCATTATCCAATAGTAGCTCTCAAGAATAAAGCTAATTTACATGTAAAATAAGAGTATAGTCTACTCTTTAAAGGCACAATGATAAACACACCAATTTGACAATTACATTAATATGAGTATTTGCATAATCTGCCTTCTACACCTGTTCTTAATTTGAGGCAGCTGCAGAACAAATCACTCCACATAATCTGAATATGCCATAGAGCCATGTAAATACACTAACCTTTCACAGCAAGTTTTTGTTTTGTTCTGTTTGCATGTTTGTTTTGAATTTAAATGAGCCCATAAAAATATGCTTTCAGGTTATATAATTTATATTCATCAGAAATAACATATAAAGGCTAAAATAATTTGTTGTTGTTGTTTTACTTTTTTTTTTCCTATAACAAGGAGAATTTCATTTTCTCAAGCAGATAAACAACATATAGAAACTCTACATTTTGCAACTTATTACAGTAGATATGCATCCTGTGAAGGATGTTAAAAACATATGTACAGTTAACATACGATACAATAAAAGACTGACAAATGGAATTTTCATGTTGTTAGCAAAAAAAGACTAAATGGCCACCACTTCATGTTCTTTCAAATTCAGTGCTTTCCACTTTTTAGAAATTTATTTGTTTTGTACCAGCAGAATAAAAGGAACAACAAAAAGACAGTTGACTGAGTAATTCAAAATGACAGTTCACACTAATGAAACATTCTTCCTACATGTATGCTAGTCCTCTTTTGATATATAAACATGAAATAATTGAGTAATTTAATACATTGACTCTCTTCCTATGTATTCTGGCTGTCATTAGGCCCCATTCTGTAATGGGAAAGGCAGCACATGTGGGAAATAGCTGAATATATCACCCATGCCTGACACAGGGATGATCATGCAGGATAATACCAAATACAAAATGCTAAATTCTAATGCTAATGCTAAGTTCTTATTCACTGAATAATCAGAAGCACAAACATAGAACCCAAGGCTCTTCTTTCCATAACCTCCACAACAAAAAAAAACAAACAGCCCATTACAGCCCATGTGCTGTCTAGGGTGTTGAATACATCTTCAAATTGATTTAGTAAAACTAGAGGAGGCTTTTCTGTGCTTCAGAACAAAGATTTAGGATAAGACATCCTTTTGGGCCAGGACCAAGGCTCAAATGTTGTGTTGGATCTAAAATGCTTATCAGAATAAACTTATGATTTAGAGAAACAGCTTTGAACAATCCCATATGCATCCCATCACTGAATCATGGTCTAGTCACAACAGCTCTGGGACATGATACACCAGGCCTTATATACTAGCTACCAAAAAATGTACAACAGGTTTTATATAAAAAAATAAATAGAGATAATATTGTACTTTCTCATGATTCTTTCAGTGTAGCAAAGAACATGGTACCAGCCTAAAGTTTCATCAACCAGTCCTAGCCAAACAACACAAAAAAGTGGGGATCATAACAATCAGAAAAATAGGGAACTATAGGCCAGAAAACTAATAAAGAAAGCACACTAAGAAATACTCCCCAAGAGAAATCAAATGACTCTCCACCCCTCTGTGCTGATGCACCGGAACAAAGTGCAAGCATTTACTGTTTCCTGCATACCTATCCAACCAGATAAACATTTCAACTATATTTATATTGATATAACTCATAAATCATTGAAACATATACTTACAGGGGAAGAAAGGGGGGAGAGGGAGGATAGAAAAAAGTTAAACAGCTCAAGAACATTAAATGAAAGTTTGTACACCCCTGATGTACCATCCTTGTTGATACTATCTGAAACATACTCAGTTTCAGAACAGAGACCCTCCTAATATTAGATATTACTAGAAACCAAAATTCCGCTAAATAACAATTAAAAAAAAAAAAAGAGAGAGAGAGACAAAAATCTTATCAAACACAGTTACAAATAATTCTGCCCATAAAATAACATACAGAAGCTGGATAACATGCCCAATACATTGAGAATCTTTTAATACTACACTAAAAAATGGTGATGCATCAAATGATACAAAATGATACATACATCAATTTCTTCAGACTTCCTTTTCCCAAATACAAAGCTGTAATCTCATTTAAAGCTCAGACCATTCTTAAAAGCAATTGCTGCAGATTTTGTGAATGCACTTTTGCATTGGGTTTACAAAAGCAGCCATTCTTTCTGATGATGTCTTCAGTTCCCTTTTTAAGTTTTCACAATGAGAAACACTCTTATCAAAGGAAGAGGGGGACAGATGTCTCTAGTATTGTATCTCTCTAGCATACACAATTGTTTACAGTGAGTTCAAACATATGGAAGGTTTCCTCTTACATTGAATAATCATTTTTAAATGCATACTTGGTATATTAATTATCAACACAGTATATCCAGAAACACACAATCTTCACCACTACCACCACCGTAACAACAACAAAAGCTCAACTGCATATTGAATTAAATATACAAGATTCTACGGTGCTTTTCTGCTTCATTTCTCATCTCATCTCCTGTCCTGGGATGACATCCAAAGAACCAAATAACCATCTCATAGACAACGCATCCCAGCAGGAAAGCAACACACTCTAGAAGATGTCTTCAGAAAAGAAGACGACTCATAGTAGTAGTTCTGCTGGTGTCTCCAGAAATGTCGTTGTTGGTTTGTTTGTTTGTTTTACCTAAAAGTAGTCTCATACTCCTTGGCTGAGTGCAAATATTGACACCTCATTATGCTGCTGGAAAGATCTTGAGTATCTGGATCAAAGAAATGTTTATGCAATATCAAGGACAATGTACTGACTCTAACAAACTCCATTGACTCACAGTTGAAGTTCTGAGGTGTAACTTATGCCACAAATTGGCTACTATGCGTACTCAATGATATTGCTTATGGAGTTAAACACAGTCCTATATGAGGACTGAGCCCAAGTAGGATCTCCCATGTCAGCAATATGTCTTGGTCTTGTTTTCACTGAGTTTCTTGGGTTGCAGATGGCTTGCACTGCATCAAAATAGATATAGCTCTATACCTCTAGTTTTTACTCTTTGTTCTGCCAAAGTTCCTCCTGAGATACCATGTCAAAGATAATGTTAATTAACTTTTTTATTTAAAACGTTAATGTTGTTCATATTAAAATATGCTAGCATTTGTAGACCCAAACTAGTGCAAACTGATTTTTAATGACTGCTCTTTTTTTTTTTTTTTTCTTTGCATCACTTTACTACAGGGTCAAATATGTTTGAGAAACTCAGTATATTAAATTGTTTTTAAATTTTCTAAATCTAATTACAGAATCACAGAATCACAGAATTGTCTAGGTTGGAAGAGACCTCAAGATCATCGAGTCCAACCTCTGACCTAACACTCTTAATTTCCAGGATTATATAGCTTGATTTTATAAAAAAATGATATTAATGTTGTGACTATTTGTATCTTAAAATGTTACAGATACTCTTAAACATGAAATAATTTTACTGCATTTTAATAGGAATTTTTGAAGAGAACCATTCAGGATTTATGGGGGTTCTGCCACTATTTTTTATATCTGAACATGCATTAGAAAGTGATGGATCTCTGGAGAATCCAAAAAAAAAAAAAGAGCCCTTTCCTAAATGACCACTAAGAGGAGGAATAATATATGTTTTCAGTTTTTCAATGGTCCTGTCTATGCTTACTCTGAAAGAAAGGAGAATGAGGGAAAATTATGACCATCTGATATGTCAGACAACAGAGAAGACACACAGAAGTGACATGTATGAAAAGTGAGACATTTCTTTACGAAGCAGTCCTCTATGAAATTTTCTTTACTAGAACAATGTATCACCACCTTTCATAAAACTTTTAGCTACATAAATAAGGCAAATAAATGAATGAAAATTCTGCTAATTGCAAATTTATATTCCTGTCAGTGTTCAAGAGGCATCTGGATAATGTCCTTGACAATGTTAAGCTCTGAAGTGGCCAGGTAGTTGGACTTGATGGGTTACTTCCAACTGAACTATTCTGTCCCGTCCCGTCCCGTCCCGTCCCGTCCCATCCCATCCCATCCCATCCCTTCCAAACTTTTAGATTGTTCCTTTTTACCTCATCATAAAGAAGCCTGAAAACGTCTACTACGTTTCTGTATGTCTATTACATGTCTACTCCTAAATGAATCAGTCTATTTTAATCTCATGAAAAATTACTTTAAATTTCAAGAAAATTTGCTTTAATGTTAGGGAGAACTACATTTGACATACAATGACAAATGTAAATCATTGGCTTGAGTACAAAATTTTACCAATGAACTTTATATTCCTTTATGGTAAACAACTAGGATCAACAGCACTTTGTAACCCATATGCCATGTAAAGTTCTTAACTGTGTTTGCTATAAAGGACTTCATATTTTCCTTAACAGAAGGTAGCCATACTTTTTTTTTTTTTTTTTTTTTTTTCCTAGTTGTGGCTTAATTTGAACAGGAATTAAAGACGTGAAATTTGAAAGATCTTTTTTTTATACAGTGGGAGTTACATTGCAGTCCTATGCATATAAACAGGAACCAAGAAAGAGGAATGGGTTTCATTGCCTGCATAATCAAAATAATGATACAGCAGCAGTCTTATGGGAAAGTCAGGTAGCAAGGCAATTTAGGTATATCTTCTCCTATTTGGAAGGTCCCTTCTGAAGCACTGTCAGATCCAAACACATCAAGCATCTGATTGACTCTGTGGTGTCTAAGAAACTTGAAATCAGTTGGGCATCCAATTATTTTGCTTGAGCTTAATCAGATTAATCCAACTTTTCCACCACAATGAAAAGTAATTATGGGTAGCAAAATGCATTCTATGTTATCCCAATGTCAGTGTTGTGTCACAAAAAAAAAGAAGTGTTTCTTAAGATGTTGGAAAAGGTTAGATACTTTTCCAGTAAAAAACCTTCTTCAAAGCATGACTAAAAGCAGTTGTGCTAAATCCTATGGACTGTGATTTGTAAACTTTGAAGTTGGCTGGTAGAACCAACATTTTCTTGGAGGAAAGTCAGGTTCACTTGGATGGCCAAAATCAAATCTTCAGAAGGAAAATATGTTGTTTTCTAGAATCTGATGAAAAGATAGTATGTCATACTGGATTAGACCAAATGATAATTTAGCCTGATGGTCAGCCTCTGACAATATTCAATACTCCATGCCCAGAGAAGAATAAAAGAACATAGTAACATACTTATGTAGTAACACTTTCTCAGACAATCCCCATACTATATTTGGATTTAGTATTTGCATTTTGTATTTAGGAAACCTTTAATGGATTTTTCTTCCATTAATTTTTCACTTGCTTTTGGGCCAATGTAAGTGTTTAGCATCCACAACATTTTGCAGCACAGGGTTCCAGAGCTTGGCTATATACTGCTACATCATTCTTTTAGATTAAGTTCATGTTTTTACTCCTTGAACTGCAACGGAACAATTATGTCTTACGAAAAATCACCAATTGTAACTATAGCTAAAGGTAACCCTGCAATAATAAAACACAAAAGATGGACTAGAAAGCTGAAGGGATGATAAAAGAGTAGAGATATCTTGGGATCTCTACGGATCATATCTCCTTCTCCTTTACTCAGTATTATTAAAAGCTTGAGCCAATGGATTTTGGTATTCTCTGAAAAGTATAAATAATATACGTCTATACCTTGTGCTCACACAGTTGGGCATGAAATAAACTCAAAGATGTATGAGTATAAACTTGCTGCCTGCTGTTCAGTCCCACTTCAATGGGTCTGTCAATGATGCATGTCTCTGTGTCTCTCAGCTGTTCCTTTTCCCTTCTTGCACTTTGTTACCCCTGCCAGAATACACACAACATCTCTGGAAATGTGATGCACATTAAAATTTTGTGAAGTTATTAATATAAGAAGGCCCAAATATCTAACATAATGCTTTACTACAGTAATCAAAAAAAAAAAAAAAAAAAGGTAGAAAAATACCTAACTACAAAAATTATAAAATATTGAAAATGTGAAGAATCAGAGTTTCATCCTAACAATGAAATTAATACTGAGGATGATAGTTGCATAATCTAATGCATTTTAAGTTTAAAAATAGAAGTTATTTTGGCTGTGGACTGCTAGTCAAGACAACTGTCTAGAGCACTATTTGTCAAAACTGACAGTTCCTTTCCTCATTGTTTTTTCTCTAAGACAGAAAACACACCACTTATTATTCTATAAAAGATATCCTTCTTATGTCTTTTACATTTTAATAAATAATTAATAGCAAGACCAAATTGATACATAATACAATGAAAGTCACAATACTTAAATCTTTCAGAACTGAAGTGGAAAGATCTACTTGCTGCACTGTTGAATACTGTTGCAGCAGCATTCTAAAGACTCAATGCTAATGATGTTTACTCTCAAAGGGACAAAACAACCAACCAAACCAAACCAAACAAACAAAAAAAGGAAAATAGAAAACATCTGTCAGGTAAAAGAAACATTTTCAAAATCTTTTTAGAATTCCTGTTGACAGTTTCACTGGGAAAAGAAGTGATTTGAATAAAAAGGAATCTTCACTGAAATAGGATTGTTACTCCTAAGCTGAGACAATCACAGACGTTTAATCAATAAATTTCTATGTAAATAGTTTGTTGCATCAACTTCTCTGATACATCAGATCCTAACTCACATACAAGACAGGGTTCAATGCGACTTGTCACTAAAGTCATTCAAAGTACCTGTGAGTACTGTGTCAGTTCTGGGCCCCTCAGTACAGCAGAGACATGGGCATATTGTAAAGAGTCTGGTAGAGGGCCATGAGATTATCAAGGGACTGCAGCACCTCTCCTATGAAGAGAGGTCAAGAGAGCTGGGGGAGACTGGGAAAGGCTGGTTCATCCTGAAGAATAGAAGGTTCAGGGGGATCTTATCATTGTGTATAAATACTTGAAAAGAGGGTGCAAAGAGGATGGAGTTAGGCTCTTTCCAGTTGTGCCCAGTGACAGGGCAAGAGGCAAGGGGCACAAACTGGCATATAAGAAGTTTCATCTGAATATCAGGAAACACTCCTTCACTATGTGGGTGATGGAGGTTGTGGAGTCTCCCTATGTGGAGATCTTCAAAAGTTTTCCTGGGAAATCTGTTATAGATGTTGCTGCTTGAGTAGGGGGTTGGACCAGATGGCCTGCAGAGATCCCTTCTAACCTCAATCATTCTGTGATTTTGAGTTTTCACTTAAGGGGAGCTAATCAATTCTGCATGTAATAAAAGCATAATCTAATCTTTTTTTGTGGGTTTTCATTACACTAAAATTTATTTTACAGATGGTGCCATTACTGTAGTCAATCATTTCAAAAATACTTCCAGTAAATTCCTTCTTACTACACTTATAGTAAAAAAAAAAACCTTCAAATGTGCACAACAAAATATGCTAAGTATTTTTCAGTGACAGTCCATTTTATATTGATAGTCCAAGCATTATACACAATTGGCAAATTTTGCCATTTTAATTTATCTTGAACAATGTTACTGAACCCCAAGTGAGATAGGAATTTCAGTCTTAACGGCTATTGATACAATATTATCTCTGGATGTATGTAAGGACATTATTACAAGAATTAACTCTGATACAATATCACTTATGTTCATTAACTACAAATATTCGAAAGAACCATACACAAAATCATAATTATTTGTTTCTAGAGGTATGGTTGGAGTATTACAATACAAACTGTAACAACCCAGTCAAATTACAGTGATTAAATAATCACTCAGAGAACTCTATAAAAGTATTCCCCACCCAAAACAAACATTTTTCTAGACTAAACTACTTTGCAGGATGCTAAATTACTATGACTTTCCCAACATGCCCCTCTCCTAATCTTGGCTCTGAGACTTGTTGGATCATATTATTTGCCAGGCCCTAAAATGGTTGCAATAATAATGATCTCATCAGTAGGCTGTTAGACTAATCCACTGTATTCTCAGGTACTGTGAGACAGTCACCTCAACACTATAAATACTAAAAAACATTAGAAAATGTTTAAAAAAAGCTTATTCAGACAGGGCAATCACAATTTTCCATATATACATATTATACATATTAGATGGCTTGCATATCTTCCACAATACAAGATAAGGTCTCACAGATACCTTTCAAAATGGTATTAATACTTTCTTATTTTGATTGGAAACACCTTTTTAGATTCCTTTAGGATTGCACATTTGTTTTTCTCATCTATGTTATACCACCAGTAGCTCACTATCATGTAGCAAACAATAAAATGAGAGGACTCTTCCTTTCACATTTTAAAGGATGAACATAAGTTTAAAGCAGAATTCATTCTAAGCTCTTGAGCACATGACCTTGTACTTCACTTTACTTTCTAAAATTTATTAGAATTTACTTTTAAAATTCTGTTCTTGAAAGATATCTACTTCTCATACAAAGCCCAGCCCTCTTGTGATCCCTATCCTCCTATTTTCTTTTGCATGGCTGAAACACATGCTTCCAGTTGTTACAGCAGATTTGCATTTTTTTCTTCCTCACTCAGAATATGGATTCAACACTTTCTAATTATAACATTAAAAATATATATATATACAAAACTCAATCACCATCCACCTCTGAATTTGCATTATTATTTCTGTTTCAGATACATGCCCTCAAACAGGCTTTCCATTGGATCCTCAACTGTTTTTAAAGCATAAACCCACACTGCTTTATGCATGAGTTCACACGATATCTTGTATTAGGAAATATATTTCTTTAAGTAGGTAATGTTATTATTACTAAGCATCAAACCTATAGCCCAAATCTGCATGTTAAATTACAGCTGCCCCAATTTGAAAATGATTTTTTCCACAAGTGTAGAGTTAATTTTGATATTTTTTCTGGTGTGTTGGGTTCCTGTATTGGTTTTCCTCAACACTGTGTAAAGCTGCCTCTTCTATCCTACTGAAGACATATTTTCAGAATAAATACATTGACTATGAACACTTAGAGGAGAATCTCATTCTTCATTTATACTTCAGGTTTGCAGTGAGATCCTTGAAGCATATTGATGTTGTTGGCACACCATACAGTTTTCTTTGTACATATTATTACTGTACAATTGCTTTTCAAAGCTTCACATAATCAAGTAGTAAAACACTGAAGTAGCCTTTAGTAAATTTTTCACCATTAATTCTATTTCATAACACCCTCAACTGTCTGCCTCAAGAAAATTATATTAGAAGCATAAGAAGGCATGAAAACATCTAGCACATCAAAGTGGCAATTGTTGGACAATCCCCTTCCCCAACAGGGTGGGCTGATGTGCTCCATTGTGTGATTGCTGCTTCAGGTTCACCCACATGCTTTTTCTGCAGCACTACAGTGTATGAATGTTCATCTGGATAATTTTAAGTTTTTAATTCCATTTTACGAGTATACAGCCAAAATGAAGATAAACAGAAATTAACACTTGTATTGATCTTGGCATATATTCATATTCCTCTTTAGCCTGCTCCCCACACCATACTTGGTAAAGCAATTGGACAATTAATACATAAACTAAAAACTAAAAAATAAAAATCCTACCAAATGTTGTCTAATGACTACAGACTTTCAAAACAAGTATTTAATTCAGAAAGTAAAAGTAAACACAAGGAATGTATGGGATGTCTATGTAGGGAGACAGGATGTTCCTGTGGAAAGGTGCATTTGCTGCCACTGACTAAAGATTTTTCACTATTTAGTCACAGAATTTTAATTCTGTTTGAAAACTGTCTTGACTTTCATAATTGTCTGCTGAAACAAAAAACATTCTGGGGGGGGAAAAAAAAAGAGGAAGGGAAAAAAAGGAGGCTAGAAACAGTTTAAAAATCAACACCTGGCTAGAGTGTTAAAAGAATATTTTGTTCAGTTGTTTTTCCTGCACTGGGAATTCCTAAACGAAGGTACACACACACACACACACACACAAAAAAAAAGTGTTACTTTTTATTATTGTTATTTTTTTTTTCGTTTTGTTTTGTTTTGTTTTGTTTTAAATTCAAGGGTATCAAGTGAGTCTTGCTGCAGTGGTGTGATCCTAAACTGGCATAATTAGGGACCTGCCTGGGAGCAGGCCTCACACTGTGAAGGGAACCATTCAACACATCCCCTCTGAGCTCTTCACAAGCTGTTCAATGGGCAATGAGCCAGCCAGGCTGGTCTGACCTAATAATCAGCCTAATAATCAGGCTGATCCGACCTGCTGCAAGGGCTAGGAGAATTGGTTCAAGGAAACTTCCTTCTCCCATCACTGCAGAGGCATGGAAAGGAGCAATGGTGCATGCACCCTGGCAGGGGATAGGGCTCTCCAGCTGCTCCAGCAAGGCAAAGACACTTCTCTATAGGGCTTGGACTCCTATAGTTCAGCATATGAAAAACAGCCCATCCATCTCATGCACAGAACTATTTCCACGTATCAGATGGACTGCAGACTGAACCATGAGGAAAGGATGTGTCTGCTGGTCTGCTATGTAAAAGCTGCAGGGGAAAGGCCTAGGCACTCTCTCTAAAATTTTGCCTTTCTGAAGAACCTGAGTGTGTGCAGCGTGACCCCGTCTCCCCTCTCCTCCCAGTCCTTTAGGAGTAACCAAAATCAACACAAGACAAAGGTGGAAAGGAAAGCCACGATAATGATGTAGGTGACTGTAATGGAGTGACACATCAGATTGCTGCAAAGACATACGTTTAATATTAACATGCCTTCTGAAATCCTCGATAACACAGTAATCCTAATTAGTATTCTGCATATTCAATGCCTGTAAACACAACTTGCATAATACTTCTTTCTCCTGCCTCCCAAAATTTTTACAATATTACAACAATATGTTCATGATAAAGATGTGATCTCTGCACGAGAAAGGTGTTGTTTTTTTTTCAGTTAAATACAAATTAAGCTATTGTGCAATCTCTTCCATTAGAAGAGTGCTAGTATACATTTTTTCCACGTTACAAAGCTCATGATAAAGGCTAGCTGTAATATTTTGTTGCATTAAAAATTACAAGTATCTGCTCTATTAAGAAAAAAATAATATCTCAAGGTGAAAAACAAAAAAAGATATTTAAATTAAAAATGAAATCATTACAAGTCAAACCGGATATAAATACGTAGAACAAATTAATTACATAAATATTGGGTTCTTTTTCACAACATGATAGCTATGCTTGAAGTTACTAACAAGTGTCACTTTTTAGGTTTATTTTTTAATACTGGAAGTTTTCAAGAGTAAAAAGTGACTTAAAGTAAATCTATTCTTGAAAGTTATTACAGCAAAGTGGCAAAAGATGCAAAATATGTGTTGTCACCAGGAAAACAAAATACAGTAATAATAATTGCCAAAGATAGGACAGAAGACTTTGGATTGGATTTTTATTTACTACAAATAAATAAGGTACTCCCAGCAAGTGTATTCTACAGACACTTCCATTGTAAATCAATGAGTATTGTCCAGCTTTTTTTTATTATTATTATTTCCTTTTAATATTATTATTACTGTATTTGTCCCTCTATCTTAAATGGACCTCTTGTCTTCTACACCACTAGAAGTTTGAACATAGCTATTTCTACTTTCCCTCCCCCCACACCTCACCCAAAAATAACTCCTTGCCTTCTCTCCATCTCTTGGGGTTATCCTTGTCCTTACAGTGGGTATCACTGATGCAAATTTCTGCACCTTAGAGGATAACTGCATATTCCTCCTAACAGACTTGCAAGGGAAAATGGGACTTACGCCTTTCCAGTAGCTATCTTCCAAATTTAATTTACCCCAAGCCTCAATGTTTGCTTATATGTAGGCCACACATTTCCTCCAGAATAATACTCGAGAGGGAAGAAGACTGTTTATCACTACTCTCCTCTTACACTATATATTAGGCATTTGCATCTTTCTAAATCAGTGCTTTCTAGCATGTATAAAATCCTCCTACTTCCTAGGCTTAGCAGCAAGCATTAGATAAATAGAGATATGTAACACAGTTTTTGGAAAGAGAGTTTTAGACCAGCTGGATTTGTTTCTATTTGCATTGAACATAATGTAAAGAAAATTCAATCTAAGTTACATCTACAAATATTTTTTTGCTGTTTTTAAAATGGGAATTTTTTTAATGATATTACACATGCATGCTTCAGTTGTAATCCATGTGTGCTAAGTCAGTGGACAACATCTAAAATCAGTGCTTTTTGCTTTTTTCCCCACATTCCCAATCTCTTATCTCTCAACAGCTTCTTATGTATGTTTTAAAAAGTAACTAAAAATTACAATATTAATGATACATTTGCTAATTTATTATGTGTAATGAATTTTAAATTCATACTCAAATACAGATCTAAAGGGAGATGACCAAACTAGGAAAGAGTAACACAGAAGCAAGGAGACTATGCAGATATGTTCACTAAAACAGACTATGAATATCGTTTAATGATAAATTTTTTTCAAGTGCTGAAAAAAAAGTGTGTACCCACAATACCCAATCCAGTCCTTAACCTTTTGCTCTCCACAGTTTACACCATATAAATACACCCTATGACCACCACTATTACCTTCTCTTTCACATGACCACCTAAAACCTATTCAAATCTCAGACAACGTATATTATAGATACTGTTGTTGTTGTTGTTTTTGCATATAATTATTTGATTTTTATTATAAACCATTTTTCCATTTTTTTGTCCAGGTGAACATTTTCTGTCAAATTAGAGCTAAAGATCACTTTGTTCGGGTATAGACTGTTTTACTTACTAGGAAAATCTAAGTTTTTCCATTTTGCCTATACCTGTTTTTAAAAAACATGGTTCTGACACTATGCACTAGTGCAGTTAACATCAAGCAATTAAACTCAAATGTATACTTACTTTCCCCAAATTTTATCAAATGATTACACTCCAGTGAAGTGCTCATGCTAAATAAACAAAGCTTACCTTAACAACTCAACACTCCATACAGCATGATATTTATACAACAGGCTTGGTACACACAGAGCTTAACCATTTGATTCCAGGAGTCATGATTGCCTGACATGCCATTCTAATACAGAATCCATTAGAACTAATGTTGAAACAACAAATCTCTGGGCATGAAGGAAAAAAATAACTAACTAGTTTATTGTAGATACATTAACTTATGGGATTAAAGATAATTATCTATTTATTCTTATCAAGATAAAGTTCAAAGTCTAACTTTATGAAAATAAACTACTTCATTACAGGGCATTACAGGGAATAGAAATAGCTAGGCTTTTCATAGCTCTTTGAGAAAACAAATACGATTATAGCTAGCTGTCCAAACCACTATGTTGTGCAGCCTACAGCAGTATGCTGTGGTCAGATGAATCTCACCACCATGGAAAGAAATAATTCCAGTCCCTTCCATGAACACCTACCTGTGGTAGCAAATTCAACTTTGAATTATGCTTGTGCTCTGCACAGTTGAAGAACCTCATGAACTGTCATAACTCACAGGTGTCAGTACAAGAACAACAAAGCTGCCAGTGTCACAGCCCAGGGTAGATTCTTCAGTGGCCATAAGGACAGTTATTTCCTGCCACAGAAGAACGAGCTACAGGTTCTAAGAGTCAAAGTAATATTTTCCCTAGTATATCTACTATGGAAATGGATAAAATGGAATGAAATCCATGCAAGTAATCAGCTCGCTTCAACATGCCACTATTGTACTTTCTCCAGAAAATAAAAATATTGTGAAACAACAACCTGCACTATGGAAAGCTTACTACTGCAATATGTTTTTAGGATACAGAGTAAGAAAGTATATGTTATTATCTCATCATACTAAGATTAACACTATCATCAATTCCCATCCCAAACCCTTCTTAGCTACTCTGCAATACGTCATTAACCAATGTATGTACTGATTGGATCCACACAATTGGTGCATCAGTGTAAGGAACAGGATATATAAACATGTCTCAAATACATTTATTCGGGTATCTATACATGAAAGTAAAATCACTACTACAATTGATACTCAAGCTTGTCAGATGGGATTTTTTTTCTCCTGTTTTGCATAAGACATGCTAATGGTTATTCCATCTGCAGTCTGAAACCCAGAAAAATGTAAATTAGAAGTAATAGTAGATCAAGATAAGCGTCTATCTAAAATGATAATTTTTGCAGGTATTCTGTTAACTCACAATCTAAATATAAACCTTTACCCCCTGAAAAATATAGGAAAATTAATAGATAAGGACAATTTTTGTATTAAAAACTAAAACAAATAAATTTGCCAACTGGAGCATTTCTCTTTTACAATCGACCATAAAGCAAGCAGTAAATTTAGAAAGATTTTTCACAAGAAGCATATAAAAAACACTCAAATTCTTCTAGAAAAATCCCAGAGGTTCTCTCTAACCATCCCTTGTGGTAAAGCACAGTAGAACTTGGCCACTTACTCAACACCCTTTTTTTGCAAAGTTGTGGACACATATTTGAAGGTTTCTTCAATAAGCTTTCTACTTGCTGATTAGCTAGTAGGTGCTGTAGGTCACTAAAATACTTGATGCATTACAGAATTAACAGAGAGAGCATGTGTAAATAGACCATATTCTACTTTCACCAACATATCTATCAAATGCAACAAGATGGCCACTAAAATTAATACATTTTTTCATTATTTTGGCATGTGAAACAATAGCATAGTTTATGTCAAAATATGGAGCACATGAGAGCTGCAATGGCAAGGATTACCTAACACCCACATTTGCCTGCAGATGTGTGAGCTAGTTTTAAAAGTTTTATAAGGTTTTTAATAGATTTGTAATACAGTTCTACCATATCTCCAGTTGCCAGATTAGTAAATTGGTCAGAAATTAGCGGAAATTAGAAATACACTAATATTAAAGTACGTTAAAATACTGGGAGAAGTCTGTTTCCTTGAACACAAACACAAGCACAAGTATTTTTGTCTTATAAATCTCAAATTGCTTATACACATTTAGCAATTCCTACTGCTAGGAGATTTTGGCCAAAGTTACCATTATATTTGGCATAATAAAATAATAATAATGTACAAGTTTATGACCCATATTACAGTATTTGGTCAAACAGGCATCACAATGCTCAAAATGTGAATTTCCACTACATAATGAACAATGAAAATCTCTGAAGTAACAGTAAAAGACAGAAATAGAAAAGCTCCAAGGACTCATTTCCCAAACCTTTATGCACCCTTTTCACTATAGAAGAAAATTTAAATGGAGTTTGCACTCATACCTTGATTTACATGGTATTTGATACATAAACCAAAGTCTGGAAGCATATTCCATTTTCCTCTCTTTTAAAAATGAATCAAATGAAGTGTCCAAGGCTAATGAGAGGCACTGTGCACATACTGATCATTGGGAGCATGTAACAATTCTGAAAAGAAAACTATTTGATTTGCTTCTTCCAGCTTCACAAATATGACTCATGAGGCACTGACTCTTCCTGGCAAAGACATAATACAGGCCACCTCTCCAATACACCAGCCCACGACATTTATAAGGCATCAAGCCAGTGTTAGTCCTTTAGAAGTAGGAAAACACAAGACTGCCCATCTCATCTGAGCTGTCTGTGTGACTGTCATTGTATCCAGAGATGGTTTTTTCTCCTTTCATCGATGTCTACCACAAGTAGCGCACTCCCAAATCTCTTCAGCCTTGAAAAGAAGATTTATGAATGGATGAAGAATTTGAACAGAGAAGTTGGGAGCTCCTGAACCACTGCAGTTTACAAGTTGGAGGAATAGAGTAAGCTCATATCACTGGGAAAAAATATACTGGGAAAACAGTAACATTTTTGCCTGTTTCATATGCTTCTCTTAGTGTTGGCTAGTTTAGAGACCTCAGGCTAGAAGGACCTTGTCCACTCCTACTATGGCTGACCTTGCCTTTCATAAGGAACTGGCAGAATGAACTACATTCATCTTATTCATTAAACCAATTATCCTTGTGATTCAAAATTTCAAGGTCACAAATTGCCTTCCTGAAAGTTTGAAAAAACTACAGAGATCTTAAGCTGCTGCATTTACGACTACTTTTCTTGTGAGTCTTCAGCCTAGAAGATATTGCCAAAGCAAAGTCAAAGGTGAAGAGTAGGAAGTTAAGATGGTCATTGGACCCTATGTCTCCAGACTGGACTAGAAGTTCAGCATAGCAGGATGCCAACTTGAAATGTTTTCTTTGTTTCTTTTTTTCCCCTCCATTTTCCTCCCTAGGTTTTTGTTTGGTTCTGAGCAAATAAATATAATTTTTAAAGTCTATTTCAAGAGAAATGGTATGTAATGTAGAACTGTGTGCTGCACCTAACTTTATGAAATTTCACACACAAAAAAGAAGACAATGTGAATTATACACAAAATTGGAAAAGCGATCTAGTATCTGGCAGTCTCCCTACATTATTCTCTATTAAAACCAAGAATTAGATAAAAATATGTTATTCCAACAGAAAACAGGCAATATCCCCATTGGATAATGGCTCATCCAGAAAAGGAAGAGGAAGAGAATGGTAGGAATTACGCATTTTTATTTCCTGAACACAGTAAAATTATCTCTTATGTGCATCTTTTGTCTGCAATAGACTGTAATTCAGCAGTTAAACACTCCTATTTGGTCTCTGTACAATGAGAGAAACAGTTTTGCCAGCAGAATGCAATTTTAGATGGAATGCTAAATTAGCAACAATTGAACTGAAACCTCAAAAAGAAAGAAAAAAAAAAGGAAAATTTTAAAGAATAATATGCTTATTGTCTATGAACAGTACATGTAGTTTTACCAAATTGCATTTAAAATTATTATTGAACAGAACTCTTATTCTCCCTAATACTTTCTGAAACCCAACAGCATCCAAGTGCAAATCCTTATGATACGTTTTGCAATTTAATCCACATATGTATAAAAATGTCATGCCAATCATGAAACATATCTACAAATAATTAATTAATACCATAGCTATTGAACTCAGTCCATGTGCATGTTTATTGTAACAGAACTTTCAAGTGTCTATAAGCACAAAAGGCGTTTGTAACTTGTGAATTTTGTCTGTGAATTGGAAGTCACCAGCACACAAATCTACAATCTGCTTTATGTGAATATGCACAAACAGCATCAATGCACAGGCAGAGACACGCACACCACATGTGTGAGCAAGCCCAGCAATCTCCCCTCCAAGTGAGGCCCCAAAGGCAAGGATCCTTTACCAACCTGCAGTGGTCTCTGTTTATCACTGCCCTTAGGTGACTTCAGTCCACTTGTCTGTTGCTGTAAAAGGAGCTGTCTTGCTGCCTGGAGTGCCTAAAAGTTCAAAAGTGAAAAGAAAAAGAACAAAAAAAAGTAAATAAATTCCACCTTTTCTTAGAAAAAGATAAGTTACTCAATGTTACGTAAAAGTCCCATCAAACAAATGCAACTTCTGATTTCTATTTGCTAGATTTCAGGCTTCAGTCTGGATATGTTTTACTTGAAACATAAAAAAGATCCTCTGAAAGTACACATATAGGACTTCACTAGAATTTATGGACGTACATGAAATCCTGCAGGAAATAAAGTTAATTTGTTTAAAGTGCTTGAAGAGGAAAAATCATAAACTGCATCAATAGCCTCATTTCCACAAGGAACTTGTCTTTGAGTGTTCAACTAAAATGCCCACTCCCATGTAAATTATCATTCAATTTGCATTTTCATATTACAATTTTGAAGCAAAAGCAAGTAGACTTCAAGTGTTACCGGAAGCTGTAATTAAATTTGACAAATCAACATCAGATTATCTTGAAAATGAATTAATAAGGATATTCATTGAAGATTAAAAACACTTTTTGTACTTACAATTCAAGGAGAAACCTCTCCTTTGACAAAATAAAGTGCAGTTTTAATGCCAAATAAAAATGAGTGGTTTTCATTTGCATTCTTAGGAAAATCAGAGAACAAAGAAATTACTCCCCAGCCAATCAGATCAGGCTCCGGGATGACAGCATCCCAATCAAAATATAAAGTGTTTTCATTTATTTTATGTTTTCATTCCAACTCAGCAAAATACAGTTAAACATATGAAATGTAAACAAACACATCATTTAACTAAGGAAGGCTAATCTACATTATTTTTCCCTATAAAATTATTTTTAAAATGCCAAGTATTATAAAGCAGTATTTGTTAAGAAATAGGAAAAAAAAAAAAAAAAAGATTCCAAACATTTGCACTGAAACTATCTGGAAAGCTGTATTTTCCCCTTAAAAATCAGTTCAGTAAATAGAAGTTACAGCTTTAAAATGCATCACCCTATTTATCTATGTTATTAAAACACACTGTACATAATGCACTGCAATAAATGCAATTTGATCAACACTCCCTAAAATAATAAAGATTCCCAACTGATAAAGAAAGGTGCAATTTTGATTAGACTCAAATGAGCTGGTTTTTAAGATAGTTTCTAGTATCCATGACAACAGTTGCTTTGACAAGATGTGCATATGGCATTACACTGCCAGCTGGTGTGAACAATGTTTGAACTACTGCATTGAGATGCTGAGCAAACAGAAAAAGTTGCCACGTCTTAACCCTCAGGGAAGGCAGTCATCCCCTGATCAATTATGAAAAGACAGAGAGAGGGCTGCTACAGTCTGGCTCCAAGCAAGTTTTCTGAGAAGGCAGGCAGACACAGAAAACCAAAGTAAACAAACTGAATGCACTAGCACCATCTCCTAACAACATTGATTCGTCTCCCCATAGAAGGCTCTGGTACAAAGTTTGCAGAGCATACTTTTAACATTTGGAGACATTCCCACAACAATCCTCTTATTGTTTCATCAAATTCTCAAGTAATTACAGGTCAGCTTTACAAAGACTATACATTCCTCTGAACCTAAGCAACGAGACGCACACAACTAGCTTCTCCCTTCCAAAAATAAATAAAAGTTAACATATTTCAAAGTGCACTTGAAATATTTTGTTACCAAGGAATCACTGGATGCCTGGTTCCCTATGTGAACAGCGTAATCTTTTCTGCACTCACAGTTCTTGAGCAGATCCTAAAGGACAATCCTGCTCTGTCTGAGATCAGAGATAAATATCTGTTGATTTCAGGGGCACCAGGATATGGTCACAACATCTTGCAGTGGTTTAAACACAAAGCATAAATTAAATGCAAGAACAGAAGATCTACAGCAAATTTATAATCCTTCCCAATCTTTAGAACTCTCTGAAAGGCAAACTTGAATGAAAGAGAGAAAACTATTACACTCCTGAATTAATAGGAGACTGTATAGGGAAGCTACACTCACTGATCAGGAGAATATTGCTAACAGAACCAGTGAAAAGACCTGGAGTTAGATGATGGGAAAAACCATAAAAATAACTACTTTTTATTTATGACAGTAGCAGAAAATTCATTACATGGACCTTATCTGTAAAAGAAATTGCCATGATTTAATGCTGATGCATGCTTGAAAATAAAGAGCACTCTCTAAGTTGTTTCAGTGTCCTAGTCTTCTTTAGCACCAAAGTCATCTCACACCAATACAAAAAAGAAGCAAGCAAGCATCCGGTAAAGCTGCACATTTACAGTACTTGAAAATTAGAGGATTATAGTATGATGTGGCTTAGAGTTAAGCTAGCCAGTATAATTTCAAATTGTGGCTAGCATACTCCCATGGAACCAGTGTAAGAAAGTATGAATTCCTACCACTAACTACAAAGAGTCCCACTTTATGAAAAAGCAAGGCAGCACAACAGGATATGTTTGCATAAAAGGCTCTTCTACTTAAACTATTTTGATTTATATATGCTGGTTGAGATATTTTTAAAGGAGTAAAGGCTCATCTTTTAATACAGAATGTCTTACAAATGATGACTACCTGAATACTTCAGTGATCTTATTGTGGCAGTTTAGATTACTGTAAACACAGGAGATAGAAGAAGAACAGAAAACAATTTCAAGAGATCAGAGATGATTTAAAACTCATAAGGAGAAATCACTGTCAGCCTTTGTTCTTATAGCAGTTGTCATATGGTACGTTTTCCTCCCAGTGTGCTGCTTAGCTTTAGATTTTGCTGCTCAGTAAACAACCTCCCAGAAACACATTGTTAATTTCAAAGAATTATTACTGACATTATTCATAAGTGAGGATTATAAGGCTATAAAACATTCAGTTCTACCAATTCATTTGCTATTAACTCTTTGCAAAACAAATTGACAGCTTGAAAGTGTCTTTAGAAATTAATAGTTTAACATGTACACTTCAAGTAAGCACCAATCCCACATATCATTTATAAATAAAATTAAAAAAAAAAAAACTAATGAACTAATTTGATAATAACCCATGGTCTAAAAACAGTTCAGTGAAGACAAACGAACAGATGTTTATAAATCTAGCAGATCAAAATCATGTTGTGTCCTACCTCAAATTAACAGCAGCAAGAACGCTTTGTAAGACAGTCAAAATCATATCCAGTTTCTAGTAACATTTGTTTCAAATTTAGTAGGCACTTTTCCTTAATTAAGTTATCTAAATTAGTAAAACTATACAAAAAAAAAAGTCAATGCAGACAAAAAAAAAAAAAAAAAAAAAAAGAACTGAGGATCAGAAATGATTTTAATAATGCAAATGAAAATCATTATAATGCTTTAAGTAGCGACTGTATAAGCAGGAAATTTGGGCATATGGTTTCCAGAACTCCCTGTGTCTTCTAGTAAAATATTTATTGGGAACACTACTTCTTAGTATTTACTGTGCAGCTTTGGCATTGCTAAAATGTAAGCAGAACAAAAATGAAATTAATTGCATATAACTCACCCTAATAAAGTTGATAAATTGCAGTAGATTTTGCAATTTGTTGGAGATAATTCTAGGAGACACAACTTGCTTTTATTTTGTATTACAAACCTTTGTATTTGATTTAAGCATGCCTTAGAATAATTGTAAAAAGTTTTATCATTTTAATAAAGTGAAAGTTGCCACTAAAAGAAGGTAAACTGATTACTTTGTTTTTTAAAAAAGTAAATATATGTGTATTTTTAGGAAAAAGATGTCACTCATATCTTTCCTTTAAAAATAGGAATGTTTAACCTATCAGCCTGTTGCATTTGAGACGCTAAAATGAAAAATGACATCTACGCCCATTAATATCGTCAATGTATAAACAGCACAGCGTGACACATTCTTGAGAGCTGAAGGCTACAAAATCTCTCTGAAACATAAATAACAAAGCACTCAGAAGCATATTTGATGTTGATATTCATCTCTGAGAAAAACACTGCTGCCTGGGCTTCTTATGAAAATAGATGCAGCCCAAATGGATCTCCTGTAATTGGTTTCAGATAGCGAGGTCAAAAGAAATATGATACAAGAAACTATTATGTGGAACAGGCGAAACAAGAATGTTTATACAGGCACTCCCTATTTATACTGACATGAGGTGTATGCTTTGCAGATAACCAGAACCAAAAAACTTGCCAGAAGACAACCAGATTCTGTCCTTTTTCTAACTCCAAATCCTTATTTTATTTTTTCCAATGGTTGCATACTCTAACATTCCTGCTGAACACAAAATAAGTTTCTGAACATAAAATAAGTTTCCAAATGGCTGCATATGTCAAACAAGAGTCATCTTTGCCGGTAGCACTATGCAACCGAAACATATCAACATGCTAAGCTGGATTTAAGGCCAAAGACTGAACTGGTTGAATAACAAGTTAACTGAATGATTACACAGCTACATTTATTATAAAAATCAATTCAGTAGAACCTCTGCTCCCTCATGTCCTGCTGTGTGTCCATCCTCCAGCTGGCTCAGACCAAGAAACCCAGAATTACCTACATTTGAATGAGATCTGTGAAAGACTGTGACAGAAAGATAACACTGCTCAAGGCTCCCTAATAGCCTTCAAATGCTACTGCTAAACCTTTGTCTTTTAAACACCGACTGTATTTTCCCAGAAAGTTCTCTAATGGCTATCACAGTCAGTCAGCATGGCAGCTTATAATCTTTCCAAATGGAGTAGCAAGGCATTTAACACTATTCAAAGAATCTTTAAGATGATCCACTTCCAACTGTAGTCCCTCCAGGACACTTGACAGGAAAAGCCAACTCCCATGCACCCTGAGACATCCTTATTTACCTTACTGAACAACACTGAAGTACATAAAGAAGATAAAATCTTTTTCTCTAAATTACATGAGGAAGATAAAACCTGTATGCCTGCCAGCAGAGGACAAATGTGCCACATTTGACAGCCCATGAAGTCAAACCCTTAACTTGTACACAACTTAAATCCAAGCCACTTAACCGCCCTGATTTCATCTAGGATTAGTAGACTGAACAATTATTACATTGTTGCCTTACAGAAGTACAAACGAGGTACCAGATAGCTAAAGACTGGCAGCACCCACCTCAAGGAATATGTTATCTAAGAAATCTAGATGGCTACTAAGAATCCAGAAGGATTTCACTCAAGTAACCCAACATAAAAACATGCAAATAATCCAACAAAAAAGATTTGTCAGTCTTCTGCATCTCAATTGGAAGCCATAGACACCCAGGATGTGAAATGGGCTCAATTTCAACAGCTGAACTGCAGAGTGTTCCAGCCATGCCTAGCAGTAGAACACAAACCTGCAAGAGACTAACATTTTTGAAACTGAATTAGTTTCAAGAAGAAGAGGAAAATGGATTGGACACTCTATTACCATCCTTGGCATTCATTCCTACCACCAGGCCGCAAGACAGAAGGACAGAATATAGCAAATGATCTTCTACAATTGTGTTTCAAGAAGGTGGTGGTGGCCACTGAATGCTGGACTGAGCCCATGCCTATGGGGCATGATTAAGTGAACACTGAACATGGCTGAAAACATCTATTGTATTGATGCTACAGAAAGTTGTGGAAAAGATCCTGAAAAACTCAGGCATGAGAGAGATCCCAAGCTACTCAGCTGGCAAAATGCTGTTTGTCGAGGGCCGCTCTTTGTGCCTGGAGAACTTCAAGATAAAATGGCAGAGCACGTCAAGGGTTAGGTGGCAAGTGAGGAGAGCTGTCCTGGATCACTACTTTCTAACTTATGTAGTTTTCTAATTTATATTCCCCATGTACCTCATCTTAGGAATGTTTTAACAAAAATTTACTGGATCTGGCCCTCATTTCCTTGGAGTAAAATATTTTATTTATTTTACTATTGTATTTTATTTTATTTTACTATTGTATTTTATTTTATTTTATTTATTTTTTTGCTAAGGATGTTACTGTCAGTTTCAGCATTCTGAGGCTCTGATTTTGATTCAGATCTGTGGTCTTCCCTGCAATACAAACAACAATTGAAGAAGATATCTCCAATCTACCTGAGCTCCTGTTCTGCCCTGATGTTATCCAGGATTAATTTGCAACTGAAGAGAAAAAGTAACAGTAATAAACTGATGAATGCAACATGAAGTCTCATAATGCTGTTTAATAAAAGGAAATTAATCACATAATTGTCATAAACCTATTTTCAAACAGCAATCTATCAGAGAGAAATTATGCATCTGTAGTTATTGACCTTTCATTTTACCATGACTGATTCGTAATTAGACTAGTTTTGTGAAAAATAATAGTTAATTACCAGATTTTTTTCACTCTAATTGTTTTGGCATTTTTTTATTATTATTATTTGTTGTTGTTGTTGTTTAGTGTCTTACTTTTTCTGCATGTAAAGGATGCTAAATAAATACAGGGCACTAATAACTTAGTAGCTAACATATTTCATTTTATAAAGCCAAATTTAGCTCCCCTTTATATAAACCGATTTAATGGATACTAAATACTGTTTCAAAAACAACTCTTTCATTTTTTCTGCCCATCATTTGGCTGACTGAGAGCTAGGAAAAAAACACCCGTAACAAGAGCTTATTTCTACTCCTGGTGTCATTAGGAGAGCTTTTCCCCATAGACATCAATCTACATTGGTCATTAGGGTTACATGGCACACCATGGATAACATGTTCCATGACAGCAAACCCAAATGCCATCTCCAAAGCTCACACCACCTGAAGAATGCAAACGTCAAGGGTTAGGAGAGATGTGGGCCCACAGCACTACAGTTGTGCTCTACCCTGACAATTGTCTTTCTTTCTTTCATCCCACATGCCTGAATTTATCTTTCCTTTGGTAAAGACAGCAGCAGGCAGTCTAGCTCTACTTTATTCCCACTATATTTAACTATATGAAAAGCAAAACCAGTGTACTCATCAAACACCAGCACCACAAGTTCACAGATTTCCTGCCACTACTATTTTCTTCCATTTGGCATGACTTTTAGTAAGGTGAGACATGAAACACAAAAATGGAAGAGTCAATCTCTTAGCTCTAAATGAACACATGCAGCAATGGCTGCATGTAGCAGTTTTTCACATGAAAACTTTTATGAACTATTTTGCATGAAAATCAGCTTGCACATATGTAAAGGCCATTTAAGTGTGATGGTCAAAGAAGAGTGATTGCTATTCCATCAGGAATTCCATCTTCAGGAAATAAAAAAAAATCCTTAGAATGATAATTCTTTCATACCTGATATTGTATATGTACTATGCAAAATTCACCCAGTATTGTATGGAAGTACTCATTTTACAACATACATTTTACAAAGGTATATGAATCCTTGACTTTTAAAGAGTTGGTGAGAAAAAGACCTTCTTTTAGGTCTGTCAATTGGAGATGTTAACTTACTGGCTGTGAAGACCACTTTTAAATAAAGCAGTTTGAAATGAAGTGGTGCTGACTTAGGCAGAAGAATGAAGACAGTTGGGTAACTTATAAATAGGAAAGGAACTTATTATGTAAGTTATGTAAGAGTGGTCTCATTTGTACTAAAATCAAAATGCAGAGCAAATATGGGAGGAGAAAGAAACGTAATACCAAGGGAAGCATTGTAACATTAGGCTTTTAGAAGGCAGCACTTTTAACTGATAGAAATCTGAAAGAGAAATCTGGAAATTAAAGACAATGCAATCATCATGAAGATCCTTAAGCTCAAAAATGATAATCAAGATATAAACTAAAGCAAAAGCTGAGGCAGATATAAAACAAAGGGAAACAAGTACTCAAACATTTTGTTCTGGCCTAGAGCAAGATTCCTAGACCAGAATGTGAAATTTGAAAGGACAGATTTGAGGACTGATTAGTTTTAAGTAATACAGAGAGGTAGAATAAAGCGTGAAGAACAAAATGCCAGAACAGTATTTACACTAGAATATACTTAGTCTTTTAGAAGGCAGAAATAAATACCTCTATTTTTACAACTTATTTTCAATTAAATAAACGTTCCACACTGTCTTGTAGTGGAGTTTCAACACTAAGCATTGTAAGCACAGACTCCTCATTCTCATGCCCTATGAGCTATAAACCACAGCTATCCATCAAAGAATATGGATCTACACAGTACCAAAATAATTAAAGTTACAGTAATTATATGAATCAAAATCTTTCAGCCAATCAAAACGTGAAGAATTACATAACTGTTTAAGAGTCACTGATTTAAAGGGATTCAATTATTTGAACAATACCTGATTTGATTTTACATTGCGATTACAAATCCATAGCCAGAGACATGAGTGAGGTCACAACTACAAAAGGAAATATTGTTGGGATTGTCATATCAGGTTTGTGTTGTATGGGAGGAAGGCACAACAGCCATTATTGAAAATCCAATGACAATTAGTGGAGAAAAACAAAGCTGACTCCAGGGTTTCACACTAGAAAATTTCACATTTTCACATAAATATAAAGCTTCCTTTAAATTATTTTAATAGATCTAACTGTTGAAGTTAAGTTTTTACAAGGATATAATTTAAAGAAATCTCAGATGTAAATATATGTCTATGATGAAAACATATTAAAGTCAGTATTGTCATATTGCAACATTATAGTGGGACACATACATGGAAGTGTCATGCATAAAACAGGCACTGTAATTTTTTTCATTTTATTCAACTTTCTAAAGAGCCACCTGGAGAATTGTAACCAGTTTGGGGCATAGTGCTTCATCAAGGTGGACCATCATCTGACCAGTGACCTGAGAAGAGCATTAAGAATGAACTTGTGGTGACAAAGTCCAATCCATAGAATAGCAAAACCTTATGATAAAAAGAGAAGAAAAAAAAAAAAAAAGAGAGAGAGAGAAAAAAAAAAAAAAAAAAAAAAAAAGCAGAAGCAGTCCTCAACAAGTTTCTGTGCAAAAAGAATTAATTGTGCAATATGGGTAGGAAAAGTAACAGTGACCTTAAATTGAATTCAGGAAGATTTAATTAAATTTAAGAAGAAATTTTCTAATTCTGAGGATACTGAAGTACAATAAATTCTGCATAGACTGCAAAATCTTTGTTGTTGGACCTGTTTAAGAAACATCTTCAGGAGAGTAGTGATTCTGCTCTGGGACAGAGATCTTTACAAGCATCTTCCATCCCTATTTTATTTGATTGTGTGGTTCATTTGACTCCCATGAAAGCACGCCAAGTTCAGATTACTGTGATGTCTAACACCTTGCTACATTTCAAATAACACCATGTTCTCATAAACTGAGTATTACGAAGCTTCAGCATGGTTTGTTTCTATGATAAGTTAACAGCAGAGCATCAGCACGAGCTGCGCCTACACACACTTTGGAATTTTCTGATCATAAGTGGCCATGTCTGTGTTTATGAGACTAAGCTTGAAATTTTGAACTGAACAGAGTAGTTTATATAGAATGGGAGATGGGTTAGAAGTAAACACTTCCCTAATTGCAATTGGATCCCTCTGGACAGGAATCTTGTCTTCTCACCATCAAGTATGGCCATGACAGTAGTAGAAAACATGATTTTCCCAATATTACAATTCTTCCTGAAAGCAATAGATGCCTGGCTGAAATGGAGAGCCATGAAGAGGAAGGAAAAACAAGGAAAGAACTGGAATTTGATCACTGTTTGATCAAGGGAAGTTGTATGGTTCCATGCAAAGAAAGTACCTGAATCAGTACAATTCATTGTGAGGTTAAACCTAAAGCTAGAATAACAAAATATACAAAGGATCTTTAATAACCTGATTTCAATCCTGTTTTATGAAATAATTTGATCAAAGATCACTACATAGTCTAAGCCACTTTAAAAATGCAGTCTTTACCGCTAAAGCTAAATCAACTTAAATCCTGCTGAGACCTTTCTTTATTTCTTACGGATATTTTTCTGAATTTTTTAGAATTTTGGTTGACATGAAGGTTCCAGGTACACACATAGTGCAAGAATAATTAGGGGAAGAAGCAGTAAACATGAATGTAAAAAAGGAGATACAATAATAGCAATTTTATTCATAATTTTTCAGGGGTTTTGCTAATCCTTCTTTTGGAGGGAGAAGCATAATCCTGTTTGGATTTAACCAAAAACCAACCAACTAACCAAAAACCACAATAAAAACACTGATATAAGACCACAAATATGCTATGCAAATAAACTGCCCATTACCTACACACTAGACTTATGAATGGTGGCATTCAGTAATATTTATGAGTGACTTGATAACAGGAGGCATAAGATTTAATCTAACCCCCTTGGAATAATTCTGCAGCATTAAAATCTTTTTCTAAGTGTGGACTGTAAGGCTCTAGAAGAATCTTTGTGCCATGATCACAAATCAATGTATATATCTGCTTGTGCAAAGTACTAAATGTATTCACATACAGATCCAACAACTAAATACCTTTTTTTTTTTTTTTTTTTTTGAAGGAAATGCTTATTGTCTGTGGGAAGGGAAGGGTTAGGGAAGGGAAGAAAGAGAGGGGAGGGGAGGGGAGGGGAGGGGAATGGGAGGGGAGGGGAGGGGAGGGGAGGGGAGGCGAGGCGAGGCGAGGCGAGGCGAGGCGAGGCGAGGCGAGGCGAGGCGAGGCGAGGCAAGGCAAGGCAAGGCAAGGCAAGGCAAGGCAAGGCAAGGCAAGGCAAGGCAAGGCAAGGCAAGGCAAGGCAAGGCAAGGAAAGGAAAGGAAAGGAAAGGAAAGGAAAGGAAAGGAAAGGAAAGGAAAGGAAAGGAAAGGAAAGGAAAGGAAAGGAAAGACCACCACCACCAACAAAAGTAGCAAAAGCAGCAGTGGTTAGTTGAAAGAGCACTTATGATCGCTATCTGCACTGCCTGAATTATTCCAGTTGCCTTCTTCTTGGATTGCTTATCTACCTTGTAAGTTTTCTGGTTCATGTGATTTCATGAGGACCTAGCAGGCATGATCCAACATGCAGGGCTCTCTATCTCCAAAGAAGGCGGTGCGGCAGAATGAACCCTATTCCTTGCGTTCTCACTACACCTGACTAAAGAGTTTGCTCTGAAGGGCAGTCTTTAAAGACTGTATAGACAGAGCTGAGAAAGAATTCCCCACTTTGGAGACTTTTAAGAATGAAAATTATAATAGAGTGAAATGACAAAGAGCTTTAATTTTAAGCTAAAATGCAAGTGAAGACAGACAGGCAAATGTCCTCAGGCTCCTCATCCTAGTTTCAGCCCTTGTGAGGAGATCTGGTAGGGAGTATATTCTTTATGATTAGAAACTTGCAGGGATAAAAAAGAAAAGACCTGAAGCTAGTAAAAATGTTTTGCAGAAAAGGAACAGAAAGACATTTTGCAATTCCCAGGGCATTTAGGTGCTGGAGAAATGATTGCAGTTGTATGAGGAATTCCCAAGGAGTATACATGAGCATCACAACAGGTTAGGCATTTGAATTAAAAGTAGATGTTCATCAAGCTTGTCCAGGGAAAAATTATCCTTATTATTGTGTCTTAGCACCCACAGTAATCTTCATAAATGGCAAGCTAATCAAGGAATTATAATAATAAATATGCTCAGGGGCATTATCATCTTTAGATGCATTTGTAAAAAGCAGACACACCCAGCTGCCTTGGTGCCAAACATATGTAATACTTCACGTAAGATAAAGTTTCTTATGCCATCAGATTGTAAAAACTTCATCTGAATCATGTACCATATATTGCATAATCACTACCTGTGCATGCACATTAAAAATAAATAAGTAAAAAAATTTAAAATCATCAACCTAGGCAAATGATCAAAATATGCTGGAAATGAAGTTAAGACAGAAACATTTATCTTTCCTTCTAATTACTCTTACTTTACACAGAATGAAAACCTGAATTTCAGCCTTTATTTTACCAGTCCTCTGTCATGTCTTGTCATCAGCTTCTTACAGTGAAACCTCAGTTACTAGCCTTCTCTTTTAAAGACATGCCTCAATATACATTGCACCTAGTTCAGATTTAATATCCTTGAAGTATTTGCCAGATATTCCTTTTTATAGTATCTTCTTCTTCTTCTATCTGCTTGCTTCTTCTTTTAACATTTTAAACCTCATCAATCTGTAACAATTCCTCTACTTGCCTCTTAGTGACTTTTCTAAAACATTCTGAATTTCTTCCAGAGATTCCTTCACATGTGGAATCAAACCATCACCATTGCCCTTCCTTCTTTTGAACACCTTCAGCCTCACTGCCTCCAAGACATCTAAGAAACAAACAATGGATGAGAAGTTTACTTCCCTCATAGCACACGTAGTTACTAATCAGAAATAAGTAAGTATGCCCCCCCCTTGCAGTCCTATATAATATATTTTGGAAATTATTTTGGTGTCACTTGCTCTGCCTCTGCCCAGGTAACCTGCACTCCACAACTGTGTCACCTGCACAGGAGAGCAGAGTCCAGCACGGGAGTAGCCAGCTCTTCACCTGCCCTCACAGCATGAGCACTGATCATTGCAGGAAGAAAGCAATAAAAAGCCTCATCTCCTTCTTCATCTAAGCCCGTACCTAATCTTAATTCAAAGCCCATATCTATACATGCAGCAAATTTCTCATGCAGTTTTCTTGTTTGTTTGTTTGTTTGCAGTGTTTTTACAGTTAATACTGAAAATAGCCCAAATAATAATCAGGCTGATGTTTTGGATTCAGTAAAACCATAGGGGTACTATAAAGGTGTGAGAAATCATTGTATGGATTAAAGAGACACTGCACTTCTGCAAACTTTTTCAGACACTTCTTCATTAGCGATGTTATATTTTCTTTCCTGAAAAACTAGAAACAAAAATTATCTAAATAGTCTGGATCCTATCCTTGTACTCCCAAACCTTAACCATTTTTTTCAGTCAAGTAATACTCATGGTTTGTTTTATAACATGAAAGACCTTTTTGTAACCAATGACCAACAGAATTTTCAAACTTCTTGTAATATTTCACCTTCTCCAATGTACCGATAATTAAACTTCCACATAGACTGACATCTTTTGCAACAGATACTACATTTTGTCTTCTGATTTCATGTCAGTATTTTATGAAAAATGGGTTGATATATTTGAAAGTACTATTGCAAGTATCTGGCTATGAAATATTTTGTTGACAATGGTGCCTTGTGTCTAGTCCTCAATTGTTCCTATGTAACTATAGGTTCAGAGACTGAAAAGGGAAGCAAGGCTTTCAAGGACTAATAAAGAGCTTTAAAATTCATTAATGCATATGACGCAGGTTTTTTTTATGTCCTTTGAGTAGGTATCTAGCTATGATACTGGCAATATTTTACTATATCAAACTACTTATAGTGCCACTTAATACAAGAATACTAAAGAATAATAAACTAAGTTTTAGCTCTAAGCTCATCATCATTTCACATCAACAGGCAGTGCTCATTTTACAAACACCAGTAGGTAGACATGAGATTCCACATAAAGAACAAACACAAATAAAGCTTTATTTATTTATTTATTTATTTGACTTCAGGTGTGTGCTCTACTAGTAGTTTACTGTTTCTAATATTCCCTTTGTTTTAATTCACTAGGAGTCAGTGCATTTTATCTGTGAACATTCACCTATGATTTCTTCCTAGATCATCAGTTTTTTGTACAAGGACTTGGAAATGCCACACAAAATATGGATCCTGACTAGGTATTTTGATAGTATCTTAGTATTACAATAAATACATTAGGACAATAAGTATTACTTCAGCTGTCATTTAAAATATATACATCCTACCTATTAGAGATGGAATTTTTATTTTACAGGACAAAATGTACATACTTCGTGCTCTGATATTTGAAAAATAAAGTAATACAGGCATATTATTACAGCCTTTTTAGTCCAAAGGTCTTGCCTTTTATGAGAGAGCAATCTGGATAATATCTATTAGTCTGCTGCAACTCCCAGGGCTCTGCTTGTGCAACACTGCAATGGACTGAAGAATATAAATGGGAGAAAGACCACTTAATGTCAGGACTTTGGGATTGGTTTCAAATACTTTCTGGAGCACAGTTTATGGCATAACGCCTGCATAGCTACCTGAACGCAGCACTATGGCCAACAGCTGAAGCAATCTTCAATTTTAGATGAATGTCAGAGGTTCTCACCCTCTTCTCAAGCAATCCCAGGTTTCATTAATATCATTAAGACATCAATGCTACAAGCACTCTAACATTTATAGTTACAAAAAAACATATCTAGTGAACTACTGAAAATGATATCATGACAATATGACTCGTATCAACTCTCTAGGACTTTACCTACATTGATAAATTGGCGAGTACCTGAGAATGTGATTTTCTGTGCTGGTAAGCTGTGTGCACAGCTCTTGGCTAGCTTTTTGACTTTTCCTGACCTGCACTCTCCCAAGCAACCCCCATGCAGTTCTGCAGTCACACATTTCCAAGCACCGGTCCCACTAGAGATCACTGTATCACTGTATTTTGGAGGCTAAAATGCTTATTAACTCAGGTGTGTCCCATCCCATGTCAATCACCCAGTTCAGCATCCAGGAGCAGTATGCTTACTGACACAAGTCATGCCTACGTGCTGAAAATAACTGAACCATGTGTTGGTTGAGAGACTGTCAGCTAAAGTAGCCAAAATATGATTCTGAGATGACTTGGACAAGTTTCAAAGGAGCCCGATTTCATAGCTCAACAGTCTAGAAAAACAAATCCTTTTCAGAAACAACAGTAATAAACACTACTTGGAAGGGAAAGAGAGGAGAAGATTCCTTTCATTCTGAAGTGTAGCAGCAGGAACCTCCAACAACATCCCAGAGTGTGTCTGATGAGTTTTAAGTACCAGTTTTATATGGACATCTTACACAATCTGGGTGAGTTTTACTTCTGACATCAAACTTTTGATACCAGCCACTGTTTTACAAGAAGCCAGTTTTTGAGGAGGAGCCAGAAAAGCAGAACTATCTTTGAAACATTTACATGAAAACATAGAATAAAATGTGGAAGAAAGGGAAAGCTCACCAGAAGTTTAAGACAGAAAGCAAGATCAAAGTAGGCCAGTTTTAAAAAATACTTTCTATCCCCAACTCTGTACCTCTCCATTCCTTCCTGCTTGCAGATACAAATATTGTGACTGTTGTGATTCCTGCCCACTAACCAAAACCAGAGTATACAAACTTCTGTGCTACATGAACATTATTATATATAATATATATAATACTTTTCAAGATTTTCTTAAAGGAAAAAAAAAAAAGAAGAAGAAAAAAAACAGGTTTGACTGCGAAGCATCTGTTTCTAGAGTCTGTGTCAATCAATTCCACAAAAATAGTACCATATTACCATTTCTGTAAATTCTAATCAGGTTGATGGTATTTTTCATCTTATGTTTAGGCACTTAAGGCTCAGAATTCTGAGTTATGCAATTTGACAAAGTCTGCAGAGAAAGTAATTTTCAGAGCTCGAGTTAGTCACCAGCTCAAAGAGGAGCCCTGCTCTCAGCACTGGCACTGAATTCTCCTTATTACGGATAAAAGACCAAGCAAGGCTGTCCAGAAAAGTTGGCTTGGGCTCTGGTAAACAGGCAGTAGGGAATGCTGCAAAGGCTCTGGGGTGCACCTATATGATTTGCACAGAGACCAGGGAACTGAATAAAAAGGCTCAGCTTCAAGCTCTCCGTTTTTTATTTTTTATTTTTAAGAACACTGTCAATATGAAAGGCCTAGAAATTTCTTTTAAAATAATTTAACAGCCTCTGATAGTTTTCTTTATATTTTTCTGCATCAAATTTTGAGAAGATTCTGACTAGAGGCCTTGTGTCTTTGTAAGTAGCTGTATCATTTGTTCATTGTAAAAAAGAGAAAAGGTGAATGACAGAAAAACTACATGGACTAACACTGCAAATTAAAGACACTGACAATCACAACTGAATAGGAGCAAAATAAAAATAATGCAAGTAATGCTGCAAGAGAGATTAAATTTCTTCCTGACTAGAAGGCATTGAAAAAGCCTCTTATTAGTAATCACAAATATAACAACCAGGCCAGTACAGTATCATTGAGACAATATATTCTAGTGACTGAAGATGATTATGCTAGTCAGGAAAATAAATTAATTTTACTTAAGCTGACTTCCTTTATCTTCAAGGCAAGTGTTTCTTTGACTTGTCTGATTCAATTATAGTAGCACAGATACTCCCTTTATTACAAGCAGCATTGGCAGATGCCATAACTACAAAGTGAGTACTTTCAATGACCAAATAAGCACCATTCCTTGAAATTTGTAGCGGGCACATGGAATGCACTCAAGCTTTTACATCACCTTGCAAGACAAATCAAACCATCACCACCATTTTAATGTATTTACATTGTGAATTAATGAAACTCCAAAGTAGACATTTTGCTAAAAACCTAAAGTTCTGAAGAAATCCTAACAGCAATGGCTGCAGGAATTTTCACCTCTATCAATAAGTATAAATGTTGGAAGAAGAAATTTCTGATTTTTTTCCAAGTGCAAGAGGTACTAGCCACAGCTTCTGCATTCCAGAATAAAAGTTTTTTTTCAGATAAGGATGTTTTTTGTATTTGGTATAATCAAAAGCCTCTGCCACAACTCTTCACTGAAAAATGATGTCTATTCTAGAATATGTTTTGTTTTAAGTTTTGCAATTATATTATCCCCATATCTGGCATAGAAGAATTCTGGGTATTTTTCTAGGTGTTACAAGCAGGCAAAGTAATTACAGCTAAAGGTCCAACAACATAGTTTTATAAAAGTTAAAAATCAATGATAAGAAGAACATTTATACTTGAGAACAAAGAAGGGGATTCAACAATGTACATTCACACAGTCATAAATTATTGTGTTGTATCAAACCTGTCACAAGCCATATGTACTCACTGTAATACAGCTTTAGCAAGTTTCCTGAATTTCTCAGCTAAAAAGTAGTATTTTGGGAACAGAGGGAATTCAACATTTCACGTGATAGCCTTTAGTGTATCCTCAAAATGAACTAATTGGTAAGACTAAAGATAGAAAGAGATCTGGTCCTGTATCCAACCTTGCATTTCTTAAACTTCTTTCCCAGTAGGAAGGATAGGAAGGAATAAAAGCTTCTGACAAGGAAAAAAAAAAAAAAAAAAAAAAAAAAAAGAAGGGATAGGTCAAATCTGTGCTTGATTAAATTGTTATACTGTTAAGTTTTACCATATGTTGATTGTCCAAAACATTATAAATATAATTGAGTATAAAATATTTTTTATACAGAGAGGTGTTCAACCAGTACAAATTAGCTGCAATTAAATCCTGCCTTTGCTGATTACTGTGTGTTCAACTGTCAGTCTCTCATGTCTATTCACGTTGTAGCTCATTTCAACTAAGATCCAACAATATACAAATTTCAAGCAGATTTAAATCACTTAAGACTAGTAAGGAAGAAACATAAGGGGAAGGTGAAATTCAAGGCACAGACAAACTCCACTCTGCAGCATCTCAAGAATTTGCAGAGAGAGTGACTCAGAATGGGGCATGTTTCAATGCTTTTGTAGGATCCTCAGGTGAGATACAAATGGTTTTGGACAACGATTACAGCCCGTCCCCCCATTTTTTTTTCCATGTGTGTGCTTATTGTTAATCGCAAATGCCAGAGGGATGCTTTGGGACATTAAAATAGCCTTTCTCTATATATCATGGGGAAGTTCTGCATAGAGAGTTGTAGAAGCAACTAAACGAATGTAGCCCTTCAGTGCTTCCTTTCAAGGGGCAGAAAAGTAATTCTATTTCCATGCTCATTCAGTCTTAATTTCTTGTGCTGATTATGCCAATTAGTGCAGTCCTCTTAGTGAGGTGGGCATCTGTCTCCTAGAAATCTTACCCAACTGTTTATATACTTGCAGCTACTAACAGCTGTAGAACAAATTTGATATAGATCATGTAACTATCCCCAACCACAAGTGAGGAGAGAAGCTACAGACTGCCTGGTAAACACTCCACCAAATTATTTATGCTGTTTCTGCCCTAGTATGCTCCTTTCCTGTACTATGAAATACAAATTATATAAGCTTAAAAAACATATACATGTATAATATGCACATGAAATACATACTCCATTCCATTATGGAGTATTCAGATGAATGTCAGAGGTTCTGAGGTTCATCTCTGACAAATTTCCATTAAACCTGAAGAAAACTGAACTACCTTTACTGCAGCTACATACAACTGTCACATATAGGTACAGAACAATTCATGATCAAAGAGAAAACTATCTAAATAAGATGCACAATTGCACACCTACAAACAAAATCTCAAAGGCTTTTGTTTTCCTTTGTTGTTGTTTTTTTTTTTTATTATTATTTTTTTGTTTCCCCTCTAATAATTAGCCTTACAATTATTTATTTTAAAGTATAAAGAATGTCTAATTCATGCATTCTTCTTGGTTCCCCGGGTGGACACATGATTTGTTTTCAAATGAAAATCAAATTCCTTATTCTCAAAGTCCTATGCAGCTTGACCCCTGAAGAACCTCATTTTTATTTTTTTCCCCTCCTTATAATGTGTCAGCTTTCCTTTTCTGCTTATGGTCTTCTACCCTGGGTGACTCCAAGATTTTTCTCATGTTGACCTACATGGCAGTTCCATGCTATTATTTCACTCAGTAACTTCAAATCTTCCCTCAAAACTTGCTCTTTTCAGTTAGCCTCCTAATACAGACCTTAATCCTTAATTTAAGATTTGCTTAAGCTTAAATAAAAGCAAATTAGCAAACAAGAAGTTCAGGCCTAAATAGTATTAATAAAATGTATATGTCAAATAGGACTGATTTCAAGACATTTCACTACTTCTTACTTCTGTTCTTTACTCTTTTTCTATTTTCTCTTGCATTTTAATTCCCATTGAATCAAATTTATATGCTGCAATTGGTGTGTTTAAAACTGTCCTACTAAAACTGTCCAACCTGACAGGGTTAAACAATGTTACAGCTTTATAGCATAACAGTATTATTTTGCTTACAGTAGTAACTGTTTGGATTACAAAGTTTCAAAGGCAAGAATGGCAGAAGTAAATGCTTTTTAATAATGAACTGATTTAAAAATATAATGTGTTATCTTGCATGTAACAGTAGCTGGAAACACACTCTTTGCTGTGAATAAAATATACATGAGTAGCAGAGTATTTTACATGCCATGTATGACCAGTATGCTGTAATGACCTGCATACAAAAACAGTTAACATATTAAGATAAATGAGGCCATTGGGAGGGCGATTTGCCAGGAAAGAGACTAGGATTCTGCATTAACACTTCGGACACAGGACATTACTGAGGATAAAAGTGTTTTGTGGGGTTGTGTTTTTTGTTGTTTTGTTTTTGTTTGTTTGTTTTTAAATGGTAACAAAACCTATACTTTGAATTTGTCCAAAAATTCTTTAGGACAATCCCAAATTGGACAACATAAAAATCAACAGTCTGTTCACTTCTGAAAATCCTGGCCATCCTCTTCAAGACTGGTTGCAGTTTGTCCCCTGTGCTTTGAGACTGAGCATTCAAAAATGCAGACCTACAATAGCCAAGCTGCCCCTTTTTATCTGGAGGCTTTAGGTATCCCCCAAGACTTTTATATAAATGTAGTGCACTCTGGTTTACATTAGAAAAGGAAACATTTATCTTATCACATTGATATCGTCTCAGTACAATATTACATTCTGGAATAAGAAAATATTGCAACTTTTCTTGAAAAGGTCAAGAGGTACTGTTTATCTTCGGGGCATAATGAATTACATTGCATTGCCTGGCTAGGAACTCCAAGAGAACAGTACATGTTTTGACGCATAATGCGCAGCTCAGTGTTCTGAGACAGGAGGTGGAATAACAAACAAAGCTGTAGTATAATATTTCGCCTTCAAAACACTGTATAAATAGGAAACTATGCAAGAAACCTAGTAAGTAACTAGTGTTCTTGCTATTAAAAATATATATATATATGGGGGACAATTCTAATGTGGGGTAACCTACAAATCTCTTCAGGCTCTTAATTGCATTCTAAATTAGAGCTTACTTATTTACATTGTATGCTATACTTAATAGTTGCTGTGCAAGGCAATTTAATAGCTAGAACTTTCTGGCTTCCAGTTTTACAGTCAGAACACATCGTTTTATTTATAAAAATCACAACTTTTATGTCTGACTGCTTACTTTGTGCTGCAAGGATCACACTCTCAATTAATTTTTATTGATCACTAAATAATGCCCATTGTTCTAAAATGTTTAAACTTAAATTTTACAATAGTTGATCAGAAGAGAAAATATTATTGCTTAATCTGAAGTCCCAATAATAGAGACACTCATGTCTCTTCATATTTCCTATATCATACCCAGTAACATATAAATGGAAATTTTAGTGGAAAAATCTGTGATGATACTTATCAAGCAAAAAATATTTTGCCCACAGAAAACAATGAAAACACTTGCACATTTTTAATATCCTTATCTTTCAGCAGCTCATCTACATCCCACAAATTGTTCATGAGGGAAATTTAAGACTAATAAGTAGTAATACGTGCTTTAGTCTCACATTTTTGTTTTCTAAAATGAATGAGAAATTGAACTAAAGAATGAACTGTGGCGTCTGTGGAAAAAAAAAAAAATAGCAAATTATACTAGAGACTAGTGGCAAACCTAGTCTCTTGGAAAACCTCCAGCGCCCTGCGATCATATTTTGCCTGGTATATTACAAAGTTAGCAGCATGCACACATAGACCAGAGGAGTCATCTGTGAGGGAGACATGGTCTCAGCATGCCCCATTTCTGCTCAGTGCTGGGGTGCTTGGCTACTACTCTCGCTAGCCAACATTTCTGCAAGGAAATTTTCCTTACTCTTTCAAATTTTCTTTCCTTACTCTGTTCAAATTCAAAATGGTGACCGCAGTGCTCAGTATTTACTTTATCTCTTACTACCGGAAAGGGTAGTAAGGGTAGTACTCCCAGAGATGGAATTTGTCTCAGATGGCAGGTGAGAGCACCAGCTCTCATAATCTACTCACTCAGCACAATAACTCACATTTCAATTTATTCTTCTATGAGATCCTGAAACACACAGTGGTCCAAGGAGTATCAGCAGTCAGGAGATGCCCTAATACATACTGTAGATCTTTATCAACATGGGGGAAAAAAGAGACATACAAAGAGTCATATCTAGATTAAATACTGAAAGAACTTAATTTCTATTCAGTTCAGAAAAGAGGTATGACAAATATGAGAGGCCAATATAGAAATCATATTTGTGGGTACTGGATCATATAAGAAAACAATGAAGATCTATATGAATTGTATTACTTGAGGGCCCTAAGTCTTTATCAAACCACTTTCATATAGAATCACTTGTAAAGTGCCAACTGAACAGCTGCAACAGTAACAGGCAAGACCTCTTTACCTGAAATAAAGTAGGAGAAGAGGTTGAGCATGAACCTCCATTATCTTGGAGACAAAATTATAGCTAGATCAGTTTTCCAAAGAATATGCCAAACATATAAGTTTTTGGATTAAGTCAGGGCTTCATTTTTAGATGTTATTCCATCATTAAAAAAAAAAAAAAAGAAAAAAAAGTATTTATTGTAAAAAAAAAAAAAAAACCATAATCTGGGGTGTCACAACAGATCTTAACAGTTCTAGGAGATGAAGACATTATCAAACTGAACACTGAAATAGGGAGTTGGGCTCATAAACTTGTTCAGAAAACAGTTTGGAAAATTATTAGAGTCTGGCTCTAATCAGACCTTAATCAGACCTTAAATAACTGTTAGAATAAAGTAGCATGAAAATGAAGAAAATATTATTTTGTATTTAAAAAAAAAATCTAAAAAACGTTCATAAATTATTTTGTTTTCAGGTTTTTGTTTTGTTATGTTTTTCCCAACAAACCTGAAGAAACTGAAGTATATCCCATTATTTAGAGTGTCATCTAAGGTATCGAGAGACTTTATGTGGAAAGGGGAATAATACATATTTTGGTCAGGTTTCCAGATAATAACCACAACTGCCTCTGTCTGAACTGAAATGAACAGAAATATACGAAACACTCTTTTTTCCCCTTGTTTTCTTTCAAAAGTGTTTTTACTTTCCTGTCACAATTGAAGCAAAAGCCAAGACAGAAAAATGACAAATTTACAGGAAGCTTAGTTGTGTTTTTTTTTGTTGTTGTTGTTGTTGGTTTTTTTTTGTGTGTTTTTTTTTTTTCTATAACTCACTACCAGATTAATGATCAATATTCACAGCCTTGAATATGGCTATGCTCAGTTCTGCCAGTTGGCTTGTAAGCATGTTATCTGAGTCTTGAAAATAATGTTTTCTGCAGAGTTTTTCTTGAGAACAATACTCCTGATTTTAAGGAGAGTGCCTAGTATGTATAAAATGCTTAAAATTCATAACAAATTACCACTGGTGTCCAAACCTCTAATACAATAAGATAAAATAATAACTATAAAGTAGTAAAAATAAAAATAGATGTAACTCAGAATTCTCAAAAAATTAGCCATTACGATTTAGGAAACAATGCATGTTGCTTTCCACACATTTTAAGAGAGAAAACTTAACTTCAAAACTAAAGAAAGTTTTCTACTTTGATCTTCTAAATTTTATCTGATGTTTCTGTATTTTATTTAGCTTTTCTCAGGTCCTACCAATGTATTTTTATTTTTTTTTCAGTTATTGTTGTTCTTTCAAAGCAAAGCCATTTGGTGTCCACAAATTTCTCATGGGATTTTGAGAACCAAAATCCATAAATGAATTTTAAATACTGAGTTAAAAGCTGTTCCTTCACACTCTTTTTGTACCAATACTGGATAGCTGTGTTGATAAATGGAAATAATTCAAACCTGCTAAAGGACCTGCTTGTATCTTCAGTAAGTCAGGTCACCATTCTCTGAGGAGGAACTGAAGATATTCCTGCACTCACTGGACATCTTAGATTTAACACTTGGCCTCTCAGGGTGGTTTTTATCTTTTAAAAATGATTTTTGACTTTAAGGAATGTTTCTGAAGGGCTTGGCTAGCTCCAGGCATTTAACCCTGGCTGTGCACTTGCAGCACACCAAAGGGTGTGTCTGTCAACTGGAAGTCACCAACAGCACTGAAGAAGAGACACGACAGCCTGCCACAGCACAGCAAGTCCAAGACTGACAGAGTACCCTCGACGCACCCTATACATTTTGAACAAACCTGGAGAAATACAGTACTGTCTGAGGATCTAAGGAGATTTTGGAGGCCAGCTTAGGAAGCAGGAGAGGGACTGAGAAGAAGAACAAAAAAGTCATGAACAAAGTAGACCTTATTATGATCATTCAAGAATTTCCAGCCAGTGGTACTAGGAGATTCAGCAATTAGTGGTCATCCTTGGAAAAGGTAAAGAAAACCAAAGAGGAAGAGTGGTTTCTGCCTTGAGGAATCTTTCACATCTCATTCACATCACAGGAGCTGTTGGAAGTTACAGTTAGCCCTTACAGCACTTGTTTGATTATTGGTCTATGCCTTAAAAAATAGTAGATATTTCATGCTACTCTTCCCTTATATTGGCAGAGAAAGCTTTTCTCTGTCAATCTGAAATTTCTCTATTAGGCCTCAGGTGTATACAAAAGGGCCTGCAAAGACAGGAAGGATGGGAAAAGCCCATAAGACGCTTACTGAAGTTTATCGTAAAATGGAAGAAACAAGAAAGGAAAAGGTATTTGCTCATGAGATCATACAAAAACAATTAGGGGATATCAGACTTTGCTATCAGATTTTTATTATTAGGGAAATCATTATAGAAGAGCAAAAACTCCCATCAGAAATGGCCACACGTTGTGCTAGACATTCTATAAATACAGTGCACAGACAGATTTCACAATAGTTTTGGATAACGTTCAGGGAGGTTAAGGGGCCACTGAATGAAAGTATAATTAAGTTTTGCAGTGTAAAGTTTCTCATGCATCTATTGTGATTCAAGGATATATATTATATATATATATATATATATAAAAAAAGTTTTAAAATATTTTGCTTATCTATTAACATAAATGGTATGACAAAAGATTTTTGGCCTCTCTTTAAGAGCAATGAAAGACAGCCCTGAAAATAACGGGATGAGACATTAAAAGGTTTTAGTAGCAA
>NC_139042.1:179788235-179818235 GCF_965140915.1 Aythya marila | reverse complement strand
AAGGCCTGTTATGCCACATGCTAAAAATGAGAACAGAAATAATTCACCTTATTATATTGAAAAAATATTTCCCTATTTTACCTTGCAAAGATATCACAAAATTCTAAATTATAATTTGAGTTCTGGCATGCTTTGATTAGTTCCTATCATTTCTGGTATGGTATTCACATGACACATCCAAATTTAATTTAAATTTTGCAACTATGACTCTAATCAGTTCTGTTGTTATTTATATCATCAAAACGCCTGAGTCATAGTCTAAAAATCTGTTGTGCTGGCACTGTGCAAACACTGAACACACTGGCAACCTCTGCCCCTTGGAGGTTACCAGGCAAGGACAAGACAAGTGAAATACATGAATACATGCAGAAGAGACAGAAGGGAAATTACAATGAGACAATGAAGTAACATTGTCAGCATGACAGTCAGTGATCTTTGTATACCATCCAAACCATCTAAATATGTCTCTGATGGGGAGGAATGAAGCCATTGTTGATGTAATCAATCTATCCATTGGAACCAATAATAAAAGGTTACTATAAAAAATTAGAGAAATTAGAGAAAACTTTTACTAAACTGCTGAATAAAAGAGCAAAAAAAAATGTTTATGGATAATTACGTGCAAAAAAAAAAACAAACAACAAGTAACACTAGCTATAGCTTCTTTTAAAATGTGTAACAAACAGAAAATACATTAATAAGGTAGAAATAAAATGAATTCATTTGTTAAATTTCTCTCTAAGAAACGGGAAACTTTACCCAAGTCTCTAAACTTCAGTTAAATGCCTCTCTTAAATTTAAATCCAGCAACATATACTCTGCACTAGTAATCTGGCATTTAAAATTTCAATAATCTCTGTAATTACAACAGCTTTGCCTTTTTACCTGTCATTTGAAAAAAAGTTAGACAAGTGTTTCTCCTATATGGCTTATTATATCAGCTCAGTTCAATATGTGAACACAACATCAATTCACTGGATTAATCTAATCTAAACTGGTTAATCTCACTAAAAATGTTTTATTAGAAGGCAGGGGGAAAATTCCATTCCATTTTGATTTAGTAAGAAAACTCATCATGTGGGTGACTCCTCAGAAGGATCTCTGAAACTTCAAAAGTACAGATGCAGAGCCAGAGAACAAGGGACACAGCTACTAAGAATCAAAGGTCTGTTCCTCTTCCCCTTGGATGAGGAGTGCTCAGACACTCTCCCGTTTTTGTTGGGTAGTACAGGAAGGGCTCTCCCACTTTGCTGCCTCTAACACCGAGTTTGCTGTCCTGTTTCAGTATCCTTTAATCAATGGCTTTTGGAGGCTACAGGTACTTCCTGCCATTATGAAACTGATATTTTTGTTACACCTATAATGGAGGCAGCTTTTGTTACAGAAACAAAACATCTGAATACTGCACATCTGCTCAAGAGCTATGTGCTAATAATGTACCAGTCTGTAGAACCTGACTTACATGGACAATCTTCAGTCTCTTGCATTTTTGCATTTATACAGATGTTTAGTGCCAAGTGCCCTTCAGCCTGTTAGCAGTTGTCAAAACTAACAAAGGATGGAGTTATTAATTAATTACAGCACTGCATAGATGCCTAAATTACGGCCCCATTAGATTTGACACCATACATGCATGGCATAAAAAGATCATGCAAACACACAGCAGGAAAGAGCAAAAGGCAAGGACAAAGTGATCATGGTTACTAAAAATGCAAGAGTTTCAGTGCATCCACTTACTAACCACAGTTGAACTTGCTGTAGACACTGCATGGAAGTGAGCTGCAGGGGCAGCAACAGAAATAGTGGATTTACAGATTTTTATGGGGAACTCCTCTCAAGCCTATATATGAACAATGAAGGCTGGACTCACTGGCAGTGTGGAAAATGATTTTGCTAAGGCCATACAGGAGAAAATATAGGAGGGAAGATTTGGGAGCTGTAGAAACCTGTAAGAAGTCCAAAAACTTCCTTTCTCCCTGGTTCTTTGGGTCTTATTATGGACAAGCAGTGACTGCATGAGAACGAAAAGACTAAGTCATGCAAGAAATGACACACGGAGAACAAACAGAAGCAGAGATGGAAGATGCAGGACTCATGGATACATTACAGTCTTCTCAAATCCAGGAAGGCACTGTAGAAAACAGAAACAAAAAAGGGATGACTATGTAATGGATAGCTTTGCAGTGTGAGACTAGAGACTAGACTAGAGACTAGAGACTAGACTGAGATGGAGATGGACAGAGCAGTGCAGGAATGAGAGAAAAAGATAAGCTAGATTTAGGACAGTACTGCTGATTAGCAGAGATCTTCACCAGTTCTGCTACCAGGTCCTTCAGTGAAATACTCAGAGGGATATAGGATCCTCCTCAATGACCAGGGGGGCAGAAGTGAAAAGAGATGTAAATTAGTTGACCTCAAAAAGATTTTTTTCCCTTGTTATTCCTACATAGATCAGAGCTAAACTCTTCAAAAATGGTAGCAGCTACCTAAGTGATAGAAACATGGGGTATACCACATTCTACCACATAAATGATTATTACAATGTTTGAAATCACTCTGATGCTTTGCTCAGTCGTAATGATTTGAAATGTGCTTTTCTTCATCAGAATCAACAAATCACAGCATCTCAAGAATTTATTATTGAAGTATGTACTTTTTTATTGTTTGGGACCCCCGATGTATTCACTACTTTCTAAACCCAGTTTGACACCAGTAAAACAGAGATACATTGCACTGGATGCCTCACAGCAAAAAATTGTAGAAAATTCAATTATGAAAATCCTACAGCTTTTATCAGATCTAAACTGTGTTTCACCTCTTAGATAAAAGATGACTTAGCGGTGACGCAATTATTGGGCAGAACGGATCCTGGGGAGAGCAGGATTTAAATCCATCTTAGCTGTTTGTGTTTAGATGTAAACTGAATGATCATTTTGCATAAGATGTAGATTACAGCATAAAAGTATAAAGTTGTACAGAGCTAGGTGGGAACCAGTATTTCTTTGAGAGCAGTTCTGTTTATGTTACAGCTTCTCAATTTGTATTTCATGAAAGGACTTTTCATCTTTTCACCCTCTGCTAAGTGAACTCTCTTGCCAGCCTAGTCAGCTTATCGCTCCTGTCAGAAAAAGTGTCAGCAAACAGTGTGCATACTCTATGTTACAAACGAGCACATCTTACACTGTTCATTGCCAAGTGGGAACAGTATCTACAGTTTTAGTCTAAATACAATCAGGTTAGCATTCACATGAAAAAAAAAAAAAAAAAAGAAAAAAAAAAAAAAAAAAAAAGAAAGAAAAAAAGACTCCTCCTTCCCAAGCAGAGAAGCAGAGAATGCCTCCTGTGCCAATTTAATATGTGTATGAAACTGTATAGCAGCAACTGTATTATTTTCCATAATACCTGTTCTAAACAGGTGTTGTTTTTTAGTTTTGTTTTGTTTTCCACAGAAAAATACATATTAAGAAAATTACAAAGCTAAAAGCACAGAGCAGAGACTTCAGAAATATTTGATCTAAATGTCTGTGTCTCGAATTAATCAGTGATGCAGTATTACTGAAGCACACAATTTTAGGCCCAGAAGATTGTAGATGGAGCTTCAAAAATGCTAGCAAATAGTACCTGAAACTGCTATGAAACAAGCTTGATACAAACATTAATAATTTCTTCCTGCAGGCAAAATCTGTGCAAAGAAAGAACAGCAGAGTGGATCTGCTACATTACGTTTTGAAAGAGGCTGGGAAGATAGCACAGGTCCTCCAAATAATGTTCAGCTGGAAAAACAGGTAATCCTCATTGGAACTGAACTGACTAGGTTAGAAACAAGGTAAGTTTCCAAGGCCAAAGTCATGGAAGGAAAGGGTCCACAGGAAAACTCATGAGTATAAAGCTTAATGTTTAAATTTAATATTTCACAGATAATAGCTTGCCAAAGGCAAGAGAAATATAAAACTAGATCATATAGCAGCCCTCCAAAGGTGGGTGGGTTAGGATGTAACTGTTTGGCCACCACAATGAATGTACAGGGAAAAGAAATATTTGGAAAACTGGTCAAAGAAGTAGACAGTTATCTAAGAAACTTCCCCTTTGGAAGAAGCTAAAAAACATATATGGAGACATGCAAAATAAACAGGGCAGCACAAAGACTGTACTGGAAAGAGAAGAGCATCTGGTAGCCTGCTCCTGAAGAAGCTGTCAAAATTGTCACTGACAATTATCTGGGAAAGGTGAGCATGACTATTGCTACAATGAAGCAAGAAAGAAGGAGAGCGGCATTGTATGAGAGAAGGAGGAGCTAGATTGCTATACAATAAAATAAGAGAAGATTATGGGGAAAAAAAGAAGAAAAAAAAAGAAAAAAAAAAACACTGGGAAGAGAGAGGAAATTATAATGCTGGAAATACATATTTAGAGTGCCCACATAGTTGTGTGTGTTGAGTGTCAGCAACATCCCATCTAACTACCCCAAATCCTCATTAAATGATACAGCTGTATGTAACAACCTAATGGTAGCATTCAGTCTTAACAGCTGGTAAAATATAAGGCATATTTTTCACATTGCTTTCTTTTCACATGTATAACCAATATTTTTCATAACCTGCATGCCATTAAAAGCACCAGTACCAAAATGTTCTGATAATCATCACAAGGAGGGAGGAAGCAGAAGCATAAGGGCTATTGGAAGAAAGCAGTCCCCACAGTCATATAAACTGGGCTGCTGCTAAACTGAAAATGTGTTTACTTTTCTGTGTTTTACAGATAAAATACAAGTTATGTGAGTGAATATAATTAGTGTTTCACATACTGACAGTGAAAATGAAATAGTATTGTTTTCAGAAAACAATAGTTATAAATATAACATGGTAGGACTGTTGGTTATGCATGCTACTGTTATTTTGATATTTGTATTCTAAATTAAATATAAAAATCAGAGGGTAAATAATTACTGCATACAACAAGAATTTGTGGTTTTCTGATGAATCACAATTAACACCATTTGAGTTATTTATGTTTTAATGTTATATGATGATCAAAAACTGCTAGTCTAGTCCATTAATACATGAGCCATTAGGAAAGATTTCCCAGATAGTTTAAGAAAACAAATTCCACCCTACAGAGCATTTGCTGAATTGGTTTCTTAGATAATTTATTAGACATTTGTGTTTTGTGACTGGTCATTTAAATCATATAGTATTGCCTTCACTCCCTGGTTGAAAGATTGAGGGACTAAAACTTCTTAAATAAGAAGCAACAGAGGAGAAACACTAAGTACTGCTGTGTGGGCATAAATAATTCTGTTGAAACAGAAACAGCTATGTACCCTGAAATAAAAACAAAGCGTCATAATAATAATTGCTTTCACTAATTGGAAAGAGGAAAAGAATCAAATAATGTTCAGAATTAAAACATTTTTGTCGTGAACTCCAGTAAAAGGACTCCTAGCTACAGACACTGGTGTAAATGCAGATACACTATATTTAATCAACTTTTGTATACTTTTTTGTATTGATTTTAAAAGAGTACCTATCTCACATAATTTACAGGCTGAATGTCTGGTAAGCAAGGTATGAAATTTGCTCCCTGATTCTCTGAACTCAGTTTCTAAAACCTGCCAGTCATCATTTAACCAACTAAAATGGGCAGCTGTGTTAGGGAAGTGATTTTTCACACAGAACCTAACAGCGGCTGAACAAATATGCATAGTATCTGGAATACCATTTTAGCAGTTAGTAGGGCTTGAAAATTTCTCTGATAATTATTTGCTCCTGGCTGGCTCATGGTGTTACGTCCTGCAGACCCTGACAGAACCAGTATGTTGCTGCCTTGAAGTGACTCGTAAGGAAGATGGTAACCCTTCCTTTGGTGGCTATGAGAGGGCTATTCCCTGAGAAGGATATTTTCCAGGTAAAACTGTGCAACTAGGCTTGTGAATGCAGAGTTGAGATAGGGACGTGATAAGTACAATACCACACAAGCTCAAAATATTTTTCTCTTCCCTTTAGTAATTCATGCAAGGAGGACAGGTGCTCTAATGAAGCATTTACCTCCCCTGAGCTACAAACCATAAACCTTGCTAAATTTACTAGTCTTGTATAACAGTGTTGGAAAAAATCACCTGAAATTTCCATATCCCCAGTAACAAGAACACCTTGAAAAAAATACAGAAGTGACCAGACTTCTCCTTGAAGAGAAGAAGGTGCTTCAGATATCATAAATAAATTTCTCCAAAGTGAAGAGAAAAAAATGAGAACATAGCGAGAATTAACACTGCGTATGTAATGAAGTGCTGACCACAGTTGTGGTTTATTAATTTTGTTAAGGAATACAACCTTTTTCAACATATTAATCTGCATCTTCCACTGGCAATCAGCCATCCTGTTTTTACGCAGATTAAACCGAGTAAATCTTAACACGGTATATGCATTTCAAATGATGACATGCCTGAACTCAACATAGAGATAATAAAAAACATCAGGTCAGTTAAAAGTAAAAACAAAATCCATTCTCCTTCCTCAGCCTCAGACAGAAATTAATGAAGTCATCAGGGTGCTGGAGCAGTCAGCAAATGCAAATGCTACCTTAAGGATTGCTTATACTGCAAACTTCAAATAGAAAGGTGTGGAAATAGGAGCTACTCAATCACTGGCTAAATGGGACTGTAAGTGTGAGATTTAGAAACACTGTTAATAGGCCACTGTTACAGAACTGGGATTTTTTTTTTTTTTGTCATTGTTTCCATTTTCAGGAAAAAAATCCTCAAAGCTTCAATATTGTGCAGTTCAAACATACATAAACCATGTGTAATCACAGGGGTTTCGTTAGTTTAGAAAAAAGGTACAGTGTTTATCAAAGACATGGTATGTTTCCTTGAATTTGCAGAGAATATTAACATCTTTCAGAATATTAAAAGAATATACCACTACTTAGAAACAAACAAACAAAAAATACAAATGCTTACACAACCAGCAGAGACTGAAGGCTACAGCTTCTAACTCTTTGGACACTGGAGGACTCCTCTGTGTCATGTCACTGTTAAGCTAATATCATTTTAAACTATTTAGGATCATAAAACTAAGTCAGCAATCATTTACAGATAAATGTTTGAACACGGGAAACATACTCATCTACCTGCTGGCTGAAAATAAACACATTTCCTTGAAGTCACTGAAGTGGGTTTCATTGTTATAAGGAAAGAAAGAAAGAGAGAAAGGAAAGAAAGAAAGGAAAGAAAGAAAAAAAAAAAGAGCAAGAGAGGAAGAGAGAGAGAGAAAGAGAGAGAGAAGGAAAGAAAGACAGGAAGAGAGAGGAAGAGAGAGAGAGAGAGAGAGAGAGAGAGAGAGAGAGAGAGAGGAAGGAAGGAAGGAAGGAAGGAAGGAAGGAAGGAAGGAAGGAAGGAAGGAAGGAAGGAAGGAAGGAAGGAAGGAAGGAAGGAAGGAAGGAAGGAAGGAAGGAAGGAAGGATCCCAGCAATTTTAAAGGCAATGATTTCTCTAAGAATCTAAGATGAAGGAGAGGAACACTTCTCTTTTAAAAAGGCTCTTTCCAATCTGCAAGAGTCCCTTGCTGCTTGAAAGATGAACAAGGACATAATCAGGATAGAGGCACAGATCTTGTTTCCCACCCTATGGAGATGAAGGTATATGCTTTCTGTAGGGTTTGGAAAGTGTTATATTTTGTAATAGCAGATTACACCATTGCAGAAGAAGGGAAACTGCTTTTCCAGTTTTCAGTGCACAGACAAGGGAAGGTGTATTTTTATTTTCATCTGTATCACAGACAAGGTTCCCCTAGGCAGGAAGAATGACTGAACTGTCATAACTTGGCAGACGTTCAGGGCAGGCAAGCTGATAGGGTTCCCTAATAAAGCACAGCTGGAAAAAACAATGCAAAAGCACCCCTATAAGGTGAGGTACAGAGGTAGCACTCCTACCAACTTTGATGGCACATCAACCATTGCCTTTCCTGCAGTCCCTCAACTGCATGACAAAGAGAACAGGGCAAGGAATTGACTGAATCTGGCAGACAGGAAACAGGTCCCATATTGTCCACACTATTGTCAAACAGTTTTCCACAAATTAAACTAATAAATTTAGTTACATAGTTATCTTTTGCATGTTTGTGGTATAACGAGGAATCTTCCTAAGAATAACAAGCTGAAAACATCATAAAAATTTATAATAATAAAATGTCATTTAGCATGGCAGGTTTTCTGAAAACACTGAGGTAGACGCAGTCCTGAATGGTAACCTTGAATTACAATAAGATTTCAGAGATGAACATCCCTGTTTTTACTTACCCCAGAAGTATCATCTGTGCTGCAAAAAGTGCTATGGTAATACAGATGGCACTACAGACACTGAATGCCATTCAGTTGTACTAGAGGATATTTGTTTTTTTTTTACGTTTGTTTCTGTCATTACAGAAACCTCTTCAAAAAGACAAAATTATTGTGCATTTAGGAAATGAACTGTCTTTTCACTGTACCAACACAATACCTTGCATGATGAGCATCACAAACCTGAGTAAGTTTTTAAGGACCGGCAATATAAATACAACACATTGAATCCAAGCTATGTTTAAAAAGAAGTACTGCTGGCACCTACATCTGAGAAGGACTAACACATCTTACTCAGTTGCATACAAACCCTGAAAGTCTTCTTACCACAGACCATCCCTTCCTGTGTGTTGCTGCACATGTAAATCTGTCCATATAAATATAAAGAAAGATACTGATATGTCATATCTCTTCCTAAGAAAGAAAATAAAATCAGGTAAAATATATTTTTACCTCTTAAATTATATTTTTACCTCTTCTATTAACAACCATGTCACAAATGCTTTTAGAAGCACTAGGGGATATATCTACATAGAGACAGAAGAATCATTTGGTCAGACAATATAAAAAGCAGTCTTCTAGCCCAAGTGGAATCAGATACCAGAAAACAAACAAACAAACAAACATTTTTGTGGGCTTTGCTATTGTAAGGTACGTTTGAATTCCTACCTTATTAATATTTTAACCAAAATACTAAGTTTTCCAAGTACGAACTGCATTCTGAAGGAAACTTTAAAAAGGGGAGGGGGAGGAAGGAAGTAGTTCTCAGGATAGCAATAATATGGTATTTTCCTTCCAAAAACCCCATATGCTATGACAGTCAACACAATGTTCACTGTAATTCAGTTTGAAACTCACTATTAACTTGTGATTTCCCATCTTTACTTGTTTAAATACCTTATCATCAGCAGAAGACCTAACTCCATACTACTTTACTATAAAACATATTTCAAAGTTAAATAAAATAGCTCTTTGAAAGAACTGTAAATGAAAATGTCCAAAGTTTTCTTACATAGAATTGTGTAGTAATTACAAGCAATCATGATATATTGTAGTGTTCTTAATAGCATCTCATACTAGCATTTCTATTTTTTATATTGTCCAAAAAGTATATTGGGTTAAATTACAGCAGAAATTTGCTCTAACATTCATTTTTAGTTTTGTATTTGACCAGATTTAATTAAAAATACGTTAAAAATTGATCACCCATTTTAAAAATATAAAAGGTTATCTCTTTAAAATCAGTACCTAATTTCTGTAATGCTTCTAGTCATACCTGTTATAATGGTAGTGAAAAATTATGTTTAATTTTCATAATAAGCATTTAGCATATCCAGCATTTCTTTTTGATCTACAACATTAAATATTTTAAATAATTTTTGTATACTAGTGGAACTTTCTGTTATCCAAATGATATTATAGTAGGCACAAAAGAATATTTTATATGGATGGGTGCTGGTTAATTATGATAGCCTTAATATTTTGACAAATGCAATTTGAATCTTGATTTCTTAAGCAAAAATAATACCTAAAGAGGAAGCCACTCTGAGTTGTTTTTACATTAAATCAGTTTTATTACCAAAAAGTACAAACAGAACTCTGTTTTATTGTTATGACTCTGAAAGAAATATATTTTTAAGTCCACTTGTTGTTGCAATGATTGCTACCCCATCATACAGCAATTGTTTTAAAGATGCATCAAGAAGACTACAGGCAATTCATGGCTAGCTACAAACTGCAGTCTTTACATCCAAGACATTACTACTGATCGATTTTCCTTTTGATTGGAATTCAAAAAACGTGTGGGAACAATATTTTAAAACCTGCACTTTTGAAATCCCATTGAACTAATGAGGCAGATCAAGGGACTGCTGCTATATTCCTAATGCTTTCCGTTTCTTGATCCTCTTCAATAGGATTTCCAGAGCAGATTTTTAAAAAGTTCTTTTTTTTTTTGTTCAACTCATACTCAAATAGGAAATCAATGAACAGTCATGCCCTGGACTGCTCTAATTTGGATAGCTGGTCTGAAATGATGTTCTGTTTTCTTTACATATGAAGCAAAAATCACCCCCAAAATAAAAGATGCTGTTGATTCAAGAGGAGATGAACATCTACCCACCTTGTTTTATGGTGACCTAAACATCCTGACCTACATTTGCCCCTTATTTTTTAACTTCAATGGGTGTTTTGGGTGCTAAGATGATGCATAAGAAGGCTTTGTATTTCTATTTCTGTGATGTCACTGATACTGACTTTTGCACTAGGCTATTAGCGACCATCACTACATATTATTGTTTGACCCTGAAAAGTGCTGAGGCTCCTCTGGAGAATAATAGCAAAGACGAATATTTAGGGATCATGATTAATGGCATCACAATAAAATATTTAAGCATGAATGACTAATTACATCAAGCCAAGCTCTAAGGCACCTTTTAAAAATAGTTCAGCTCCAGTTACTAAGAATATTAGACATCTTGACAAAAATTTTAACTATACTTCCTGTGCAAGAAATCAAATTGAAATTCTAATACATTCTAATACAACTTTATATACAAGCATATAAAGTTGTTTGCTAGTAACAGACCAAAATTAAGGAGAAACCTGTAGACCAAACATGGTCTTCCTGACATAGATATCAGCAAGATAACTAGCTTTTAAAATACAAACTTGTTTGAATATTGCTGTATCTCTTAACAAGACAAACAAAGAGATGAATGACATTTTTCTGCTTATGTGCTAGCTTATGTTTATGCTTAGATTAAAATATTTGTGTTTGATCAGAAGTTCAGTAATTTTTACAATAGTTTGCATTAAGAGGGCTAAATAAAATCAAAGTATGAACACAGACACTTAATGAGGGTTATAAGTAAAGCAGCACAAGCTAAGACTTTAGGATTTCCATTGCCCTGTAACTAGAATGAACAAAAATAGATCCCACAAGGATCCTGATCCCAAAGGACCACCTACCTATTAGGCAACAGTAGGTCAGCAAGGAAACTATATGGTTAATCATAGAACTGTTTGGGCTAATCTCATGTATATGTTACACTTGTCCCTTGAGGGATAGATGATGGTTACTTATGAAGTTTTATGGTTCCCGTCCAAATTCCTGAGGTACAAAAATGAATTTTTGTGTCATACTGCTCATTACTGCTACACAGGAAACAATTTAAGTGGCTGCCACTCATTTACTATACTATTAGTAAAATCTCACGTATGTCAATGGATCCAGAATGGTGAAAGGGAGAAGTGAAAGATCATAAAGCTATTAAAGGTAAAGAAGCTTATAGATACATTCTGTTCTCAATCTTTTTTCTTGAGTCAACGTACCATTTCCAATGGTTTTAATGAGGTCTCAATCACAGCCTTTAACCCAAGCCATTTTACAGAATCAAGCTGAATAAATCTCTTACTACAGCACTGAAGTCTTCTGCTTGTGTGCTGTGTTCATGAACTGCATTGGAAGCACCCTGTTTTGCCCAAACATTTCCCTGAATCAACAATCATTTCACAAGCTGTGAATAAGCTGTTAGCACAATTATTCTGGAATGTGGATTCCAAGAGGGAAAAGCATGACAATCCCCATGATGATCACTGGTGGTTACAGTAAGAAATATATACTTGGCAGTCTGCCAGAAATTGGTAATTGTTTATGTGAACATCTTTGATTTATAGAAAACAAGAGAGCTATCTTACTCTAGTTAAATATTGGTTGTTACTGGGGCTCATCTGCTGGCAGTGAGAACACAGTGAAATTCTGGCTTTACTGAAGCTGAGGGCAAAAGTCTAACTGAAGGAAATGAAGTGAGGATTTTGCATCCAATCTTGGAGTTTTGGTGCTGGGGTTTTGGTTTGTTTGTTTGTTTGTTTGTTTTTGTTGTTGTTGTTTTGTTTTTGTTTTCCCCTCTTAATTCATTTTCTAATACCTCTCCTTCTCCCCATTCACTTACCTGCTCTGTTGGCAAGTTTTGTTAGCTGTAAAAATTTAGATTCTGTGGGCATGCATGAATCTGGAGCTGGATACACTTACGTGGAGCTTGATAAATTTCTGAGATTTCCTTATAAAAAGAGATAACTGAAGTCAAGGAAATCTCTTCCAAGGAAATCTCAGTCAAGGTAATCTCTTCCAGTCCTTTAGTTCTATATTCACACAGCAAAGTATACAAGATTGTAAATACCTTAAATAGCGTTTCTGAAATTTGGCAAGCTACTAGTTCATATGATATTGAGGTCTTACTTTTAGTACCTTCTCAAAATATAAAACAGCTGAAATATTTCTGTGAAGATATTATGCAAAATTAAATATTTAATTTTGCATAATATCTTCAGAACATTTCAATATTTAATAACTATTCTGTTGGAAGTTCTCCTTGTATCACTAATGACAATGTAATAACCATATCAAAGGTCCCCACATGTAAACTGAGATGACATAATCATATACACACAACATATATTTCACACAGTTTACTCTATTTTAAAGTACACATTAAAACTAGTTAGATTTATAAGAATCCTTCTCTACCTCCCAAGACTTTCTAGAGTTACAACTACCGCATTTAGTATAATGTAATAAAAATGATACCTACGGCAGCCTCATTCCCTTCTTCCTGTGAACTTTGTTGGAACATGAGAGAAACAATTGTAAACAGAGATTAAATTATATTCTGTGTATATCACAATCATAAAGTCTTATGATTTCATTAGGTACATTATACAGGCATAATGAGGCAGAAATAAAATAGTCTTAATATGAAATTCCTTGCTTCTGTGTGTACAACAGACTTACAATATAATGGGATAGTAGCTTCCTTAGTATTAATACATTGCATCTGTCTTATTTAAGCAGCTGAGTAGAACCTTCTTATAATCATCTGGTTTGTGATCTTTAATTAATAAGCACCACTTGGTATATTTTCTTCCCTATATTCAAGGCTAGTAGCAATATTATGTGATTTTTCTTGCCAGTGACAACTATTTAACATAGTTAACATAGTTAATATTTAACATATATAACATATTTAACTGGGATTCCCAAAGAATTTCTCTCACTTAGGCTAATATATTTATAACTGACATAACACAGAAATAATACTCAAAACAGGTGGTAGAAACCATATATTTGAAGAAATTAATCTGTTTGTGGCTATCGAACAAAGAGAAAGAAATTTAACATGGCTATATTAAGCAGCTTAACTGCTTAAGATTCCAATTATGGAATCTTACAAATAATGAATTATAGAATATTTATTTAAATGCATGTATCTTCAGTTAAATAGGAAAAAAAATAACAAGTTATATAATTCAGAATGGCAGTAAAGTGCAACATGGCTACCCTCACCATGTAAAAATGTTTTTATTGTACCAATATATTAAAGATAATAATGAATGTTCTCTAAGTCTGTCTTTTTTGCAGGACATTTGCAACAGGTTCTTAACCAGAGTGCTCTTTATTCTTCATATTTGGATTTTCATTTGAACAGATTGCAGTGTGGCCTGGATCGCAGACATTTGCATTTATCACCTTTTTATAAACTGTCAAGGCTCACAGTTTCTACTAAATAATCATAGAATCATATAATCATTAATGTTGGAAAAGATCTCCAAGATCATCTGGTCCAACCATCCCTCTACCACCATCGTCACCCACTAAACCATGTCCCTAAGCACCATGTCCAACCTTTCCCTAAACACTCCCAGGGACGGTGACTCCACCACCTCCCTCGGCAACACATTCCAATGCCTGACTGCTCTTTCTGAGAAGAAATGTCTCCTAATTTCCAACCGGAATCTCCCCTGGCACAACTTGAGGCCATTTCCTGGAGTCCTATCACTAGTTATCTGTGAGAAGAGGCCGACCCCCAGCTCCCCACTCCTTCCTTTCAGGTAGCTGTAGAGAGCAATAAGGTCTCCCCTGGGCCTCCTCTTCTCCAAACTAAACAGCCCCAGTGCCCTCAGCCACTCCTCACAGGACTTGTGTTCCAGGCCCTTCACCAGCTTCGTAGCCCTTCTCTGGATGCACTCCAGGGCCTCGATGTCCTTGTAGTGAGGGGCCCGAAGCTGAACACACTACTCGAGGTGTGGCCTCACCAGAGCAGAGTACAGTGGGACGATCACCTCCCTGGTCCTGCTGGCTACACTGTTCCTGATACTAGCCAGGATGCTGTTGGCCGTCTTGACTGCCTGGGCACACTGCTGGCTCACATTCAGCCTATAGTGCTGCATGGGGTTGTTATGACCAAACAAATAAGAATACTTGTCAGGGAGTGTAGTGATAGTATAAGGAGTAATAGTAATAAAACTAATAGAAGGAAGATTTAGATTAGATAAAAGGAAGAATTTATTTACTGTGAAGGTGGAGAGGCACTGGAACAGGTTGTCCAGTGATGCCCCATCCCTGGAAGTGTTCAAGGCCAGGTTAGATAGAGTTTGAGCAACCTGGTCTGGTGGGTAGTGTCCCTGCCATTAGGAACTGCTATAAAACAACAGATTGAATCATGCAAACCCTGTACTACTGTGAAAGTAGCAAAAATATTAAAAGATTCAGCCCACGGACTTCTGAAAATGAGAAAGATTTTGAGAGAAAATTAAGAACTCGAACTTAACTCATCTTTACTTATCTGGAAGACTGAGAAACACTACAACATTTTAATTCTGGGATTTTAACAAGCCTGCTTTTCAGAGACATTTAGAGACATGCATTCAGAAATGTATGGTGATCTTTGTGTCTCAGTCAGTAGAAATACCATTCACTGAAACTGCTATAGCTGTGGATAAACATACATGCTTTTCTTTTTGTACAAATAAATGTTTGATGAAGTTTCTTGGCAGGATTTTTTTTCCCTTTAAGAGCTTACTTAGTTTAGGTTACTGTGATACAGTCATGGAATATGAACATATTCGGTAGTGATGTTTTCAAGATCTAAATTATAGGTGTACTAATGAAATTTAGATAGGCATAGTAAGCACAAGTAGGGAATCACACGTGGACTCTGACAAAGCCAAGTCATGTCCATAAGCATGTATCAGTATGACATACTGATTACATTTTGCTACCAGCTAGAGGCAGTCTGACATACAAAATAAATAATGAGCTTGGAATCAATGACTTTGAAAATCTAATCCCAGCTCCACCCTAAACTGCTGTTGTGAATCGTCTTACACAAAAGGGTTATGTAATTTAATTATATAAATTATCATGCATGATGCTATTACTTATTTATAAATAGAAGCAATACAAACTTGTTTCCAGTCCTGCCTACCAGCAACCCATAGGACATGGTGGTAAAAAAATATAATTAGTCACGGGAGTTTCTGCATCACCACTGAATTCCCATTACCCTCAAAAAAAACCCTCTTTTTACGTAGGAATTATGGCAGGTCAAATTTAAGAACCACCTGAAGTGAACTGCCAACTACAGTTCATGTTTTAATGTCAAAGAAAAAAAAAGTCCTAGTCTTAAGACAGCATTCAGTTTTCCTTATTGAAATTCTGACAAAATGTGGACAGCATTTCAGTAAGAGCACAGGATATAATTTCCTGGGATACTGTACTTCAGGTAAGCTTAAGTGATGAGGATTACTTTGCCTGTTTCACCTGGATGTAACAACTCAGCAGTGAGTCATCGTTACCTTACTTTAACTAAAAACCAATGTCATCAAGCCCTTTCATCTTTCTGCAAATGCATCTAAGACACCATTTTCAAACTTAGGTGCCTGAACCTGAGATGCCCAAATAAGAGACTGTGAAAAAGTGCTGAGCAGATACAAACCCCTCTAAAATCAATGGTCTGTATTCATCCCTGAATACAATTGATTCACATCACCCGAGCAGCAAAAATGAAGCATAAATCTTTCCTACTGAAATAGCCAAAGATTGTCCCTACAAAAAGGGAGCCCCCAATAACACAAAACTGGATGCCAAGGTGCTATTGTGAGGAAGAGAAGAAGGCTGAGTGGATGCCAGTTTATTTGATCAATGATCAAGAATGTGTGGGGCCATGCACGTGAACATAACACAATAAAAATATTATGCTGATGACGTGTTGTAAATGAATTTTTCTGTTTGACTCTTTCTCTCCTGTAGCATTGTTTCTTTGAATCACAATGCTATGGCAAACATTTATTTTGTAATGACTAAGGGAATATATGTACTGGCTGTAGCAACTAGACTGTACTGATATATATTTTTAGTATATATCATAGAGTTATTAAAAACTCCTCCAATTCTGTTAATAGGCAGAATTCATTCTACTTTGAAAGGAAATATGTAATACAAAATGTTCCAATATTCAGACCAAATGAGAATGGCAATAAGGAGGACTGTAAAATATGTCAATCTTGCTTGGTTTTCTTCTAGACATAATATTTAAAAAAAGAAAGCATGAAATCATCTTTCTAAGGATTTAAAGATAACTTTAATCTAAAAATAAATCAGCTACTGTTCTTAGGCAGGGGTATTTTTTCTAAAATTGGGCCAAATCCTTCATTTCAACTTGGACACTGGCTGCATTAGTCAATGACATTTATGAATGAAAAACAAAGATAATACAATTATCAGTGCTGCCAAACCAAGTAGTCCATGTACGAAAATTTGTGAGTATTTCTCCATGAAAAAGTGACTAGTTAGAATGTTAAGGAACACACATTCCTTAAACTGAAAAAAAAAAAAAGAGGCTATTAGATCTGATAATTTTTCTTCCTTTTTTCTTCCCCCCCCCTTTTTTTTTTTAAAGTTATATTGAACTTACCTTCCAGCTTTGTGTTCATTAAAATATTTTAGCATATTAGACAGGCAGATTTGGACTACAAGCCTGTTCTTTCTCCTCCCACGTAAGATACTCAAGGGAAAATAATTCATCGCTTTTTTAGTGATGAAAATTATCAGTAAAAAAATAAACATACAAAAATGTTGAGAATCATAATTTTATAATATTGATTCAACACACGTTCAAGTTCCACAGTATATAAATTGTTATTCAGAATAAACAGGTTTGCAAACAGTAGTGGTCTCCTACTTTCTGTACAATTGAAGAACACATTGTGAAAGCTCCAAACTAATGAACAGACACAAAAGTTGCTAAGCACTGTTACAACAGAGGTGCGACAGAACCAAAAAATACTCTGATCTCATTAAAGCTTTTAAAAAGATGCTCGCTCTTGTCTTCCTTCAATGACTGAGTATACTGTCCTTAAGAAAGCTACTTCATCTTCCAATGAAGTTTTGACAGATTTCAGTAATTCAAAATTTTTCATATACTTTGTCAAGCTTTCATTCATCTACCTTAGGTAAAATTATTTTAGCTTCCTGTTCCATCCGATATAAGAATCTCTGTCAGAGTCAAGAAGCTCTGCTTCCAAAATTTAAGAAAACGTCTAACCTACTTTTTATTTACTTAGTCACATGCCAAAGCTCTATCATTATGTATGTTATTGCCTTCCCATGTATAATTCTGTAAACTTTTATTCATGCATTCAAGACATACAACTATTAAGTGAATCAACGCTATGAACCTAAGTTTCCAAGCTAGTCTTCATTATTCATAAAAAATAATGAAATACATTTCCAGGATGTTGTAAAATACATGAACTTTGGCCGAAACTATTTAATGCCATTGACATTAGAAGCTGCAGACTGTTAAGACTGACAAAGCAAAGATAGTCTGCAGGCTGGAGTACAATTTCAGTATAAGACATTTCCATCAGTCCAGTAAATCTGCTATGAAGTCAGAAGGAAGTTTTCAGAATGACTGAAGCTAGAATACTACATTTATGTATTAACTAAATTTGTAGTTGTTTTTCATTATTTCTTCAGTATCATAATGTCACATTCAATCACTCACAGACTGGGAAAACATTTTCACTTCCAATATAAACTCTAATTCAGTCTTCTGCAAGCCCTCTCCTCCTGATTCTGCTTTTCCCTTTTTGTCTCGGTGTACTCCTTTTCCTTCCTTCTGCATTTCCTTTCCTGTAGTAACTCCTAGAGTCAAGCCTTTTACTGTTTTGTTCTGCATGGGTTCTGATATTCTTCTGTTTAAGAAACGGCTAAAGCTGAAAACCTGTGAGAGTAAGTTATGTGTTTGGTCTCTCGCTTTTCTTGTTGCAGCTACTAAAATGGCAATCATATTTAATGTTGACAAAGATATTATACCTAAATTTCAGAACAGATCTATTCACCAAATTGTTCATCCTTAGAAAACGCATAGCTGAACTGATTTTTATTCCCATCCCACCCTAGATAAAACAGCTAGACCTCTAGTTTTATCCCTAAAGATACATCAAAATGCATCAAAATAACACTTTTCAGCAGATTGTTAGAGATAGACTGTTTAACTAGGAACAGAAGTTCATAACAACTCTATTCCATTGCTATGATCTTGACATCTAATGTTTTGTGCATTCTGGGGAATACCATAAAATGAGATTACAAAGAGGAATATGATTTATACAGCAATCAGATATGTGATGGAATTCCTCAACTGTTCACTGCCAGATACTGTTTTCTGTTTTTCCCTTTCATATTTCTTATTAGTCTTTGTTGCTCGAAACTACTGAAAATGTACCTATTTTATCAGTAAATTGTGGACTGGAAGCATAATACTGAATGTTTTTTTTAAAAATACTGTTTGTGAAGTTTCTTAGGGATATAGATTCCTCTCCATTTCATTATTCAGTTTTTATTCCATTTTTTCCATGTTTGCGGCCTTCCAATTGCCTGTCACTACCCTCCTTATCTTCTGCGCGTTCCTCTTTTTTCCTTCTGTATATGAAGAGTAGCCTCTGCAGCCTCATTTAAAATTACTATGCTTTTAAGATAATTTTAAACAAAAAATAATATATTAAAAATACATAATATATATAAAATATTATACAAAAACTAATATTAAGTCTTAATATTAAGTCTTAAGTCTTACTAAGTCAAAATATCTCGTCTCTTCCTTTCGCTCCTTTCAAATCTGAAAATTAGCAGGACCGTTTGTGCTTTCTAAACACTTAGAAAATGATTTTAAGTCCTCAGATGCCTACACCCATGAACATGGTGCACAAGTACAGCCACAGAAGCAAAAGGAAACTGAGAGCACTATTTTAAAAGTCAAAATATACTTTCCTACTGATTTGCAATGTAAATCTCACAGAATTTCGTGCATCAAAACCCTTGTAATGCAAGCCATATTGCTCTTCATCCTAATCCAGAGGAAAACAAAAAACCTGTTTTGGCCAAAGTCAGAAAAAAACAAACACTTCTCATTTTACTTAACTTTCTAAAAGCATACACTCCTCGAGCATCCTGGTTGTTCCTGTGCATGATGCCGGGGCATGGCAGAACTAATCAAGCACTTCCTCTTCCCCTCAGGGCCCTTTATGAACAATTGACTGGCTCCCATTTTTATAATCCAGCTTTCCTAAATCCCTAATTAGAGACCCTACTTTGATGTGGGTATCTCAAAGCTGCTTTATAACCTATCTTTGTAATTTTGTCATTAATCTGCCTTCTCCACACCTACCCAAAACAATTGAACAAAAATGGAAAATAAACCAGCTCTAGCAGGATCACCACATCACAAAACTATTTCAAAAGGTACAAGACCAAAACACTTTGGAGGTGTCAAAAAAGACACATATTCAAAACTTAACTTCATATAAATGTTGAAAATTCTCACCACTAACATTTTCTTTTCATAATGATTTTGTAGCATATTATGCAATTTTTCTCTCCTTTTTGTGTGCATAAATATCTTATTTTGCACACTGTACTTATTTTCTTATAAATTGTAGTGCTAATAAACAGCAAATAAAATACAAAGTAAATACTGAAATTCAGCTCCGTGAAATACACAGCCTCATATTCAGGGCATCAGAACTCTTTTTAAAGAATGCAACAACAACAACAACAAAATAAGCAATTATTTTCAGAATAATAAATATTATTCTGAAAAGAATAATTATTCTAAAAAGAATAATAAATATAAATAAAAGAATAAAAGAATAAAAGAATAATATTTATTAAATTCAATCCCAAAACACATATGTTCTTGTAAGCCTTTGTGTGCTTTATAGCATTCCAGGGAGTTCAGAACATGCAATTGTTAAGAGAGAACACATACACAATACCAAAGTATTCTCACAGCTTCCTTTCCCATGTAAAGCTGGTCCCAAACAGATCATTTTCCTGATGTGCATTACAGCAAGTATCTTTCATTGGAAACATTTCAAACAAGGAAAATTCCACAAGAGAGAAAGCTACTGCCTAATACATTGCAGTGATATGACCTCTTGACCGCAAGATTTTTTGTATGTGTATCACAAAGGGCTCTTGACACCTGTCATTTTTAGAGATTAATAAAAACATTAGAAAAAAAATATATAATAGTGTTTGAGCTGAAAAGCTGAAACAGGTGAAATCAGATGCACTTTAGTGCATTATGGCTATTCATTTTACTCCCTTTCTCCCTTTTTTATCTGTTTTAATTTTGGCTTGCTATTACAAGTTCTTAGAGCTGGCAGAGATGCTGTATCAAAATTCACCTCTTTTTTGAGCAGCTTCAGAGTAGAACTGTTAACTTTCATTTGATAATAAACTCTTCTGTTCTATGAATTTGATAATCGCAGCTGGTTAAAACTACCTTTTAATTGATTTCTATGCCTTCTGTAAGGTGGGACAGCATAGGTAGTGGAAAGCATCTGTAATGGAAGAATTTCCCATTAAAACTGTGTAATACCTGTAAAATCAAAATATATAATAAATAAACTACCAGTCCATAATTATTTAAAGACTTGAAACATGGAGGATGTTCTCTGGTTGCCTTTTTAGTATTATAAATACATCTGGTTTAGGGTGGAACTCTCGCCTCATTTATTAACAGGGATGAGATTTTACTCACAGTCTATATAATATACTTTAGTATGAATCAGCATGTTAATAACATACGCCTTTCTTCACTGTCCTTTCAGTCTAAAGTTTACCACATTAGGTCTGTTGCTGCAACTTGTTTCTTGTCTCGAAACTATTCCAACCAAACGTCTGCCAGCTCCTCCATACGGTTAGAAAGGTGGACAACACACCCTCATAGCATATTGAAATTACCACATGTTGTTCAAATTGTGAGGGATCATACATGTGATGTATGTGATGTACATGTGTCATGACAGGAATATCATGCTAAAGAATAGCAATTTAAAAAATATACTTAATTCATTATCACTTATATACTGCTATTATAAGTACATTTATGAGTATATGATGCCAAACAGATTCAGAAAAATGCATTAGTAGCATTATATCTACTTCTTGATAGATTAAGTATATCTTTATCAGAAAACAGTTACCACTGGGAAGATGCAGAGACCCGGGAAAGACTGCAATAATGTAAAAGTGCTTCAGAAAACATGACTTAGACCACACACCTTCTCATTCAGCTCCCCTGTATCCTAACCCTCTTTCCCACCTCCCAAAAATGCCCCACCCTCTGAGCCCTTGCTTGCCTTTCCCATCTCTCAGCTGCTTCCCTCCAGGTCCATCTGGCCCTGCCCAACACCTCTAGCTCTTCTTCCCCTTTGGCCACCCACCACCCAATTACTTGACCTGCCTTGTTTTAATTTCCCAGACCCTGTACGGCACAGACATGAGGCTTGGCCATGGAAGCCCTACCCTGCAGCTGAACAAATGCAGCAAGAGGGGCAGTGGGACAAGGACGGGCCTGGGCATCTGGCTACTCCTCACTCAGCTGGAGGGAGGATCTTTATACAAGCTCCTCTCCTACAAATTTCTGCAATGAAAAAATCACTCAAGGTCTGATAGCTCTGTGGCCAACCAAAGGAACAACATGCTCAGTCTTCCCAGCTGCATGCAGGACCATGAAATACTACTTCCCACTAGCGGCTAGGCGCCTGGGAGAGCTGGCTCCATGAGATGCCCATGGCCTTCATAATTATCTCCCTCAAAGTTGCCTTTAAAAATACCTGAAAACCCACTTTTCAGTGTTTAATGACCCAGACACCAGATAAACCTCAGAAATGATGAATGCTGTTTGTCACATCAAAATAACAGAGTAAAATATAAATGGAGTTTTTCAATTCTGCCACACAGGAAGCTGAAGCAAATTTCTGAGGGTGAGCTTAACATGCTCTACAGCCTGATCTGTTAGCCACCTAGTCCACTCTTTGGTTTTTGAATCCCTAAACACTTAGCATATCCAATGCACCGATATATTCTGTGCATGTGTATATGAGGAACTCTTATATATCATAATATATTTGTGTCAGAAAAGATAATGTAATTTTAAGGGCTTGTGATATATTTATCAGAAGGAAATATATATATATATTTAAGAGAGTTATTCTGATCCCCTGGCTATGTATTTTGTCTTTTTCTAACAAAAATCTTACTCAGCCATACGACAGGATGGATTGATTTAAATCAAATAGTTTAAATCACCAATTTTAATTACAGTTTAAACCAGGAAGCAGGAATCCTTGATTTAAATAGTAGATTTTTAATCTTGTTTTGTATTTGCACTTTCAGATTGTTTGCCTAAGCAAAAGTTCCTTGTCACCGATTCATTGAACCACGAAGCTATGTTGCTGCTCAATAAAACATGAGCTCTTACACTAAATTAACTGTTTCTTTTTACTAATATGAAATGCACATTTAAATTCCTTTTTTTTTCCCCTTACATTTAATTGAGTTGGATGTATTTCTTATTTATAAAATAATACTGCTTATTTTTTATCTTGCTATAGTGCATTGAGATGGAAATTAGAATTAGATTCAAAGTAGTATTCTAATGCTGTCTTGTATTCATTAGATTATGAAAGTATCTAAAGTTTAGTCATTTATTATACAATAATATTTTATTCTAGTTAGTGAACTGGCTAATAGTTTCTCATAACCAAAGGGGTATTTTCAAAAGTGGCTAAGGATACATGAACATCCTCCCAAGATTTCTAAAATCAGTTAGAAGTGCCAGTGAAATCATCTGGAAAAGGAAAACAAGTTAGACTGTCCTTTTAGTTAACATTGGATTTTTAGCCTTGTATTAGCACATCCACCAAGAGACAACAGAGACAACTGTTTCTGCACAGCAGAAACATATTTCTGCAATAAAAATAGGTAAGTACTAGAATTCACTCTAATTAAAAACATTTTAATGACAGACACTTAAACGGATGACACGGCAACATTTTTACAAAGAATGACTTGACTCAGAAATTTAGCACGTCTTCCTTTGATACTTACAGCAATTAACAAAGCAGCAGCCTTCATTTCATTGAAATTTTAAGAGAATTCACTGATGCAACAGGTTTTTTAAGTCTATTTAAATTCTTATAATATCCTGTAGAAGATTTAGAGCTATATAAGTATTTTCATATTTTAAATGTTAAATTTAAATTGGGCTATTTCAAAAAAGAAACCCACTCCTATGTAAATAACTTAAACTACATTTTTAAAGGTATAAATATGTTTCCCTAACACTAATTTGGATCCAATCCATCTTGAAGTCTGGATATTTAAAGCCTAAATATAATGAATCTTCATCTTCAAAGAACACTGACTGACTGGTGATGTTTTAATTCATCTTATTGTGCTGTAACATGGAAAAACATACATCGTACAAAACTGCAAATCTTACTGTTGAGTTTACTTATTTACTACTAAGTCTTGTAGACCTTAAATAAAATATTTGTATAAATAAAGAGAAAAGGATGAGTGCAGAAAATTGAAAGTTAACCGTATCTCTTGGAAATTTGGTGTAACAATGCTACACTAAACATAACATTTCTCTTAAGTACGAGTTTGTACTTATTTATGACTGTGAAGTAAGATCCTTAAATTACATATTTCAGGAAATACACAGGCTTTTATTCCATGATTCCTGATAAGTAAGTTATTACCTTTGCATCAGTTGAGCTCTTTAACTACATGCTTATTTTTAGAAATGTGCTACACATTCACTATTTAACACAGCAGATAAACATGTGCTTATGTCCTCTTTAATTAAGTAGGCTTGTTCCCTAAAGCACCTTCAATGTAAATTTATTGTGTTAATTTTATGTTTTTCTTGTTTCCACTGCATGGAACAATTACAAATGAGTTATAATATTTGGTGTTAGCTGACAATAGCTACCCAATTCTAATCTTAGAGATTACTGGCCAAATGCAAAACAAATCCATAGTGTCAAGGTATGTATGAGTCTTCATCTTAAATGTATTTTTACTTGCATTTTCTGCAACACTGCTCCATAACTGGACTCTTAAAACAATGGACCATGTAATTTTGAGGGCTTTAGAGTAGTGTTCATACTTTTTCATGCAAGCAATGAAATACATTTCTTTTTCATGTAATGTATATTATAAAGTCTATACAACACACACATTAAATATATGGCACAGCATACTTTTCTGGAATTGATCAAATTTGTCTCTGTTTATTTTGCATTTCTTAGAGATTTGCCACAGCAGAAATCACACAGAATGTGTTTCCTAATCTATATTTTATATTGTTAATGCTGATTGACTTGGATTTTAAAAGTAAGAGAGGTTAAGCTAGGCATTATGACTAAACTTCAGCAAGTGCAAGTTTGTTGTCATCCTGCTTTGTATATTCTCTTTTGTTTCATAGAGCACAGTAGGGAAGGCAGGCATGTTAGTGCAGCATTGTTTTCTATAGAGAATTCAGTAAGTACAGTATCTATAAGAGTGTTATAGCCTATGCCAAAAAAAAAAAAAAAAAAAAAAAAAGAGAGAGAGAGTGAAAGAAAAGAGAAAAAAAAATAATAATGATGCTTTCTCCTTGTGGAAAGGGTTCAGCAGCTGCAGTGGTGGGCAAGGACATATGCCAGTGGCCAGAGGTGACAGTGACCAACAGAAAAGGACGGGCTTCAACAGGTGTCCAGGCTGTGAGCTGGAAAACTGGAGCTGCAAAAGCAGTATGTTCAAGAGGGAAGGATTTGAGAGGGAATGTCAAGTAATGTGGGAGAGAGACAAGAAATGAAAGGGAGAAGGAGCATCTGGGAAGACAAGGTCTGTCCTGGTTGCACGGTAGGTCATAAAGGCTGCTCTGCTTAGAACAATGTGGATGTTCCTAACCCATTTTTTTCTGTCTCAGGGGCTACAAAGCTTCTTAGCTTTCAGTTCCCACTCCACAATTTATATTCTTTCTTTAGGTCCCTACTTACTTGATCCCCCAGCACAATTCACATTTCCTCATCCTTTCCAATCTAATAAGCTACTGCTGCCTTCTCTTTTGCTGCTGACTATAATAACATTATTCTTTCTATAGATCAATTATAGAAAATAATTCTAAATCTCTAACTTTCATGATGCATTTACTCACTAAAACATATTTAAGAAACATTAATATTGATTGTCATTGAGACCCACAAGGATATTTTACATAGCCATTTTTCCTCATAATTTTCAAAATTCACCAGGTACACCAAGCACATCTCTCAGTAACTATCATGTTGGAGTGATTTAATAGAATTTTAGGGATTCATATGAAATAGAGGGGAATAAAAAGAATGCATCAATTTACCCATTTTGTTTTTCTGTGTTAAGTCAATGCTTTAGAATATATTCTGTAGTACAGATTTCATTTAATACTTCTGGGTTTGTTACGTCTGAAATTTCAAAAGGCACCTGCAAGTTTTGTAGCATGTTTCTAATACATATAGAATCTTAATAAAGAAAGAAAATTTGAGAAACATGTAAGACTGTAAACTGATAAAGGCTAATGTTAAAGATTTTTCTAAAAGGAAAAAAAATACTTTTTAGGTATCTCAGGACTGCCCGTAATTTAGATAAATTCTACCATCTTCAATGATATAGCAGGAAAATACTAAACAACTGCATCTATCAAATGTTATGAATCTCAATAGCAAAACTTTTATGAAGGTTTACCTATTATTTATATACACTGCTTGATTTTCCATTAACTCCACAATTTAAAGCTTCTGCTCTCATTTTCTGAGGATTTCTGAGAAATACTTCAGACACGATTAAAAAAAAAAAACTCTAAATTTCACACAATTAACATTAATGATGCATTTACTGCACATCAATTATGCCAAGGATGTAGATTAAGAAGATGATATTCACCTCCTCAGCTGGAGCTACACACACTTTGAAAGCACAGTCATCCACTCCACTGAAAGTCCCGTCTACGGAAGAAGGGGAGCAAATCTCGCATTGGATCTGCTCAACATTGCAGGCTGTGATGTCAATTTCCTAACATGACTATTTTCATGTTAAAACATGGAACCTTAACACATATGCAGTCAGGGGGTGCTAGAGAAGTTGTGATTATGAAAAGGGCTGGAAGAAAATACATTCCTACTCACAAAACTTTTCTATTTTCTCATGTGTTAGGTTCTCTGCATCTGGAAGGATCTCAGAGATGTACTGATACAGCACAAATATACACAGTCACATATAACAACTCTTCATTACGCCATTGGATAAACTGCACTAAGATTGTGAAATAACACTTTAATCATACTAGTGTTCCTATTTCTTTCTAAATTCTTTATAAACATCTGATAGGCAACAACTTATGTGAAGCAATGTTTCATAGAAATCCTGACACATTTTTCATGGTGTATACATACATGGTGTATATATTTTGCTTTCTGCGAATCTGGCAGGGGATGTGAAGGGGTATGGGAACATTATTGTCCTAAAGCATGACTAACTGTAATGGAGAACTATTAGAAGCAATCCTCTTTGAAATCAGGACAATTTTCAACAGCAGATTCAGCACACCTTGTCTCAAGAATTTGTGTGAGAACTTTGCTCACATTAGTGCTGCCTGTATCAGATCAAAGATTCTATTGTTAACCTTATTTACTTTATGAAGATAAATCTTCAAACCTAGGACTGGATGATTCCTCATGGATTTAGGAGAAAGAGAAGATAAGTGGTTCTTGGCCATTTCTCTTGAGGAAACAAAACCTTGAAAAGCAACGCAAGAGGAATTCAGAACATTCTGTAGGCAAAAAAAGAAGGCCTAAAAACACAAAGCAACCTATGGCAAACAACTTCTATGCCAGAAAAATACTGTTTCTTAAGCTTGTAGGATGTCTCAGGGAAAAACAACAAGCAAACAAACAAACAAACAAAAACAGATATACAGGTTTGGATTGCACCCAATGATGGGCTGTAAGTGCAGCTGGAAGAAGAATTTGTGAAAGAAAAATCCTTTTTCTTACTGGAGAGTTTTGCTATCGTTTTCTATACTTTAGGATATAGTTAAAAGGATTAATAAAACAAAACACCAGGTTTATTATTTATAGGATACCTGGAGATATGACATACAGGCAACACCAATCTTTCCTTCCTCTTTTCACTTTGTTAAAGGAATTTCAAAGGAAGAATACTCTAAGATGACAAATTACTTTACAGTATGCAGGCTTTTAAATGTGAAAACTGGTAGTAAAGCTTAAAGTACAGGTAGAGCCTTGCACAGTTTGGAGAGGAGCAACCGATGAACTTTAAGAATTTAAGTATATATAAAGATCATACAGACTAAAGTAAGCAACAAGAAATTACATTAAATAAATTACATTAAATTACATTAAATGATATATATGCATATTGTAATATACATGTTGAATATTACAGTATCTTCCTAAAGACTTAACAATTTGAACAATTACAATCAGATGCATAATATAGAAAAATGTACACCAAAATAAAACAAAGAAGAAATCAGTAATATGACCTTCCCACAGGTAAGGGAGCACATCTACATTGCACCCATTTCTGTGACTACAGCACAAGCTGACACAGATGAGCTGTTTTAACTAGGTTAGTAGGTACTGCTGGTTTTGACAGATACAGCTCAGGTCAAACTACAAAAGTTGAAGAATCTGGATAAATATTCACGCAGTAGAGATTTCACTGTGCCCTACAATGGTACAGTTACAACATTAATAACACACAAACAAACCAGTTTAAAGTTAGCTCAGATAAACTATTTTCTCATGGATATTTCTTCTTTTCTCCATTTGAGTAAGACTGTATGAATTCTAGGTAACCCAGAAGAGAATACAGGCTTTATATCACAACCTAAATCTGAAATTTTGAAGTATGTTTCTTCATTGACTCAATTTCCAGGTGTTTCATGTTATACCTCTTCCTGAAAATGACTTAATATCACTATTGCAACCTTATCCAGTCTCCTTGAGCAGACACATACCCATTTTGACGGGAGATGACATGCTCCTAAACTCCTTGGATTTCAGTAACAATTCGTCACTGCTTCCAGACCTGGATTCCTCAGGTGCAGTTTAATAGTAGAGACTACAGTGGTAATATTTGTTTTTTAAAAAAATCATTTACCAACTGCTTACACCTTAGCCAGACACATCTTTTAAATGAAGTTGGCATCACCCATCCCATTAGATGGGACTGCGTGCTAATTCTGTCTCTAACAACTGCATTTCTAATTACTCACTATATACTGTATACTCTTCCAATTACATACTATATTATATACTTACTAGTACTTAGAATATTACTATCCTGTAATTACCATACTTAGAATATCACTATACTATAGAATATTACTAACATACGATTCTGAGACTAAAACATCAAACTTTGTAAAACATCGACTACATATATTAAAATACAACAGCCACAAGGAGACCATACTTTGCTAAGTAAAAGAGACTAAAAGATTGGTATTCACAGGCATCAATCTGGATAGACAAAAATACAAAGCAGCAGAAGTTTGTGTGGCCCAGAAAGACAGACAAGAGAGGGTAAAGGTGAAAGGAGCACAATGTGTAGGATAGGAAAAAGAAACCAAGCCAACAATGACAGAGAAAAAGTCAGCAGAAAGAATGAGAGAAAGAAGACCCTGTGGAAGAAGAGCCAAAGCCAGCAGGTGGAAGGATTCACTGGGAACAAGAAGAGATAATCAGTTAGCAGATTTAAAATAAATCCTCAAATTAATAAAACAAATAGTAATTCAGAGGTCAGTAACAGAAGCATCTATGGCCTCTTACTGGAAGCAGCCTAGTCTAGGCAATGTTTTATTGCTACTACAGGCCATATTCATCTTGCTATGTAGTCTGTAAAATACAACATCAAGCTTGAATTATTATAAACAACAACAATATATAAACACTTCATACTACACAGTGTAATAATAAACATTCAGTTCAGGCTTAAACTGACCCCTGGTTGAAAAGACTCCACGCAAATTAATACAAAGAGACTACAAAGTAATTTTGAGCCTACTATGCACACTCATAAAATCCACAGATACGGATTCTCTTATGAAGAAAGCTGCCTGATCTAATTCCTACAAATCACACTTAGCTTAAATATTTGAGTAGTTGTGTTGGAGAGGATGTACAGGGCATTTGTTTCCTCGACTGACTGGCATGCTGCAGGATATTTTAAATTTTCAGTACAATTGACTGTTTCTTTGTAGATTTGTTTGATGTCCACTACACAGAATTGGTGACCCAGTATACTTCCTAAAATTGGTTACATGCTTAGCAAGGCCTTCTCTAGATATTCACATATATACTAGTTCTGCTTCTTTCTGTTCTGAGATCCCAAAAGAAAAAACAAATCATACTGATTGCACTCATGATGCAAATAGAAACAATTATTTATGGAAATAAATAAATGAAATAAGACAGAAATAC
>NC_139042.1:179780735-179783235 GCF_965140915.1 Aythya marila | reverse complement strand
TAGCAGACATGGAAACTGAAATATGTTCTTTGTATTTCAGCAGTGATGTCTCTAGCCAGGCAGGCTTTCTGTCCTTGAATTTAAACCTTCTCCAATCATCCACACAGAGAAAAAAAAAAAAAAGTGTTTGCTGAAGCACACAGTAGGAGTCAAAGAAAAAACAAAGACCAGTAATAAAAAATAGTTCTAGGGGGGCACATCAGGACTTCTGCAACATTACATGCGGATATTTTAGGATATTTCCAGTTCCCTAATAAATTAAAGATTAGACCACGTGCATATCTGCATTTGGAAAATCTGCTTTTCCTTACTATTTCAACATCTGCTAATTTGGTAATAGCTCCAGTGAAAGCTATCTGAATGAACCTAACAGAATTTTGCCACTTTCAAGCTTACGATGTGAAAGCCCATAACACTTCTGTATCATTTTCAAGAACTTTAACTTCAGTTTGAAATTATTAGGAAGAAAAATTTTTCCTCACGTGACACACGGTCAATTAGTGTAACAGTAAGTGCAATCAGATGCAATAAGAGGCTTTAAATTTAATTTAAGTTACATATAATAAGATTCCTTATGGATCCACCTTTTGCCACAGGTGTAGCAACCGGGAATTTTTATGTTACTTTTCAATAGAAACTACCTACATAGTGTGAGAAAACTCATTTGCTCCTCCGAGGAGTCAAAATGCAAACTCCTCGTGGTTCAGTAAATACAACTACTGTCTGACATATACAAACATAACAGTTGTGTTAATATCTAATTTAAGACATCTTATAAGAAAGAAACAAACAAGCCCCCTGTTGCCTCCTCCTATTTAAATAATCACAAAGATTAAACATGCAAGAAAGCAAAACTTGTATTTCTACAACACCAGGATAACCCAAATACTAGCATCATGTTTTTGCTTTTGTAAATACTATTTTATATTAGGTATCACTGAAATGTTAACAGTAAGTGAGCTGTTGAAAAAAAAAAAAAACAGCTTTGGAAAAATATTGTTAAATGTAGTCAACTGAAACTGCTTCTTACCAATAAATTCCCATAAAACATTTAAAAAGATTATCTTGGTAGAACTGACTTAATGAATACTCAAAATGCAAGCTCAAATCTACCCTGTAAAGCAATCATGTTTTTTAGCAACTATTTTGACCTTAGTGACACAAACAATTAATTCTACAAACTTAATATCAAAATAAAATTCTACATCTAATGCAGAATAATCTGTCAATGTATTTAATCAAGGATATGCTTTTTCCATGTATTATACATTCTAGTATCTGATTTTAACAGACAAGAAAAAAAAATGAAAGTGAATAACTGAGTGTATGAATGTATATATATATGTATGAGAGAGAAAATGTCATAAGCCAAAATAAGCAAAAGAAACAAGTCTGAGCAGATAACAGTTAGTATCATATTTTAACAATAATCTGCATTCACTTTAGCAATAATTATAAATTGATAAATATCGACAGTAAGATAAAAAGTTGCTTACGTTCTAGTCATACATCTTCAAAGCCGACCTGATGACTTGTGACAGCACCCAATCCATTTATCACCAAGTATATATTACAATATATTATAGAATACTGTCATTCTCTCTTGATACATGGTAGAGGAGTAACTACCAGATTTAAGTCAAACTTCTCATTTCTATATAAAGATCAAAACAACAGTTCATCAAGCCAATTTGGACAGGACTGTCCAAACTCCATATAATTCCACATAAGAACTTAATGAAGTTTATCATTTTAGCTTATTTACTTTACATGTCTACCAATTTATCATACACTTGAACAAGATACTTGAAAAAGGCCATATAAGAACTAAAATTTTTATGTTATCCCAGTGGCTCCTAATACATAGTCTAAAATCACTGATGTTTAGCTTTGCCCAATACGTATTCATGCCACAATGAAAACTTATTTTGTGATTTTACTCAGCCCCTATTGCTATTCTTAGGTGTTAGCATCACTTTAAGTAGCTGCCCAGCTGAAGGAAACATATTAAAAACAGCAAGCATTTACTTTACTTTAGAAAAAAGTATTAAGAACTTCATTTGTTTATTTGAAGGCCAACATAAAAATGACCCAGAGAAGCCAAAACGACAGTGTTAAACTATGACATTAGTACACTCTATCTTGAATGTATTTAAACAATAAAAAAATCTTAAGAATAATAACTATAGGTACTAGGTACGTAAGGGTTTGCTCTGGTTTTCTACTTGTCAAAGTTTGTCTGGCAAGTCACATATAAAAAATAGTATTTTAGAGAGTTACCACAGTGACAGTAATAAAAACAGGCAGCATTTTCCTCTTAAATCATATTTCAAAAGGCATCTGGTTAAAAACAGAAGGAAAAAAAAAAAAAAGCAAAAGGAGTATAAAGCTATGCCCATTATCTAAAGGACATCCTACTGCTTGTTTACTAGTGTTTATGTTTCACATCAACATATTTTATAGAAGGACTTACACATATAACTCAAGTTGCATTTAAATC